>NC_050068.2:92606559-92909372 GCF_009764565.3 Dermochelys coriacea | reverse complement strand
ATTTGAGAACCAAGTGATCTATTAAGATGTGTCATGAGCTTCAGGTTAATGGGAAACCTCCTGGTACTCTTATATTTATGGGACAATTTATAAAGAGAACTCTCCTGAGTAAGCATACACTTAAAAGAAAATTCAACCTGTGCTGGTAAATGCTTCCACATGCCCATGCAAAGTTAGGTGGTGAGGGATACTCAAGTGAAATGTTTATTGGCTGGGGACATGAAAGGATTTTAAGGGCAGTCAGAAGTGAGAGAAATCATCTGAGTGAAATATTTTCCTCTTTTCAGATCTTAACCCTGTGACACAAACCTGGAGAAGAGACTTTAAAAAAGATCAAGAAAGGCTTTATCAAAGAGGTAGCAGACCCTGAACTATTGCTCCCAGATAAACTGTATGCTGTCTGTATAAAGAAATGTATATTTTTGGGGATATAAAAAACCACTTCAGATACTAACTTGATAAAATCAGAGGTGCTCCAATCAGGCTGTTAAAAGAGGGAAAATAAAATATTTTTTGACATATGAAACCTCTCCATTTCTGGAGAGTGAAGTTTTCACCTCTTTTATTTTGGCATTTAAAAGTAACTATGAGTCCAAATATTTTATCCTTGATAATGAAAAAATATAGGTTAAGCTTGATGGATTTCACTCCAGTCTAGAGAGTTACTGTGTGCAATGGCATATTCTGACTAACCACGAAGTAGTTCAGATTGGTTGAGGTCATTTGAATTAGTGCTTCTTGCACCAAAAGAGTAGGTGAAAGATGTAGAATTTGAGATGAGTTAGAATCATTTATTGGCATAGATACCACAACACTGTCTTTCCTCTTTTATAGTTAGATTTAATTGAGTCATTATTGAAATATTTTACATATAAGACTAATGCATTGCAATGCCTCATTTTAGGTGCCCTGCCACATAGTGGAATTCACAGCTCTGAGTTAGTTGCCCAGACCACCATATAATGCATGGGGAGAGTTAGGTGGCTAAAAACGGGATTCACAGGAGCTAGCAAGCTGGATGGGGATCTCCCTAAGCTAGCTGGTAGGAAATGAGAGGAGAGAGATGTGACCTATTCCTCCCCCTCAAAGGGAGTAAGGTGCCTAACTCCATGCCAGAGGGGATGACTCCTTCCACTTGGGATTCACAGCTGTGAACCCTCTTGGAGCAAGGGGCCTAAGCCAGGTCAGCCTTTCCTCAGGAAAAAGGAGGCAGAGGAGTTGGTAGTGATAATGTCTCAATCTCCCCTTTTATGCCAATGCTATCATGAGAATAAGGATCCAGTAAGCTATTTAAAAATGAAGTCATAGGCAAATGATAGGCAGTGCATCACTGGTGAATTTAATTATAAACATTTCTTTAAGGTGAGCTGGCAGGTCACACAGGAGGCCTTGGTGGGCCACATTTGGCCCACAAGCCACCTATTGAGTAACACTGGATTAGAGCTTTCATTTAGGATGTGGGAGATCCATGGTCAAATCCCTCCTCTGCCTGATTAAGAGCAGGGACTTGAAAACCTAGGTCTCCCTTCTCCCATGTGATTAAGGCATTCACCTCGGTGGACTGCATTCAAGTCCCTACTCTGAATCATTCAGAGGAGGGATTTGAACCCGGGTCTTCTACATCCTGGGTGAGTGGTCTAACCACTGAGCTATTGTATATAAAGCGGAGAGGGGGAGGGCGTTATCTCTTCGGCTATGTTTTGTGCAGAGCTGGATCTGGTAGGCACGCTCTTAGATTCTAAGTATGCCCCTTTTCCCTCATATATACTTTTTATTACATAATCACACACTTTTTTTATGGGAACTATTATATCACAGTGTTTAAAGAGGTCAACATGAGTTCAGACAGGAAGACACTGGAGGAGCTGATATAATAATCAGAAAAGATAAAGGGTCAAATTCTGTGAAGTCTTAAAACCAGTCCAACCCCACAGAAGTCAATGAGATTGCATGGCATTTAAGTCAATATAGAACTGCGCCCAATGTTTCCATACAAATATCTACAACAGAAAATAAAGGAAAAAAAGCACAAGATGTTCAGTTGAATATCTGGCTCTCAATAAGATTTCTCTGAAAGTAACAACATTATAACTCTAGGGGCAGGTCTACACTTAAAAAGCTGCACCGGTGCAGCTGCACCACTGTAACACTTTAGTCAAGATGCTACTATTCCAATGGGAGAGCTTCTCCTGTTGGCATAGTTAAAATCACCTCTGTGAGAGGTGGTAGCTATGTGGACAGGAGAAGTTCTCCCTGTCAACATAGCACTGTCTACACTGGGGCTTATGTCGGTATAGCTGCACTGCTCATGGGTGTGGACTCTTCACATGTAGATGTAGCTATACCAATATAAGTTTGTAGTACAGACCTGGCCTCAGAAATCAGAGAATTTAAAGCAATCACAATAGCTAACATTGAGGCCAATGAATGTATCACACCTAAAGCAGGGGAGGATGTTATCCAGGCTTGCCAGAGGCAGGCTGCAGTGCTTTATGGCTGGGGTGGGGAAACAGGGCCAGAATCTGCTGCAAAAAGGTAGGTGATGGTCAACTTTGCAGCACTGACTCACTCTCTGGGAATGTAAGGGTGGAAGGCTTTAAAGGTGCAAGCCCTGGTGTTGAAAACCCCTTTCACAGAGTGCGGAGACTTGCACAAGGAGCTAGCAGCAAATTTGAGTAGATGCCACTGGTGCTATGGAGCCATGGCATACGAGGTTGGTGGTGGCATGCCTTGGCTCCAGGCACATGGCTCAGCTATGAAGAAAGTTGTAAAGAGTTCTTCTAATTTCCAGATCAGGAATGCTGGTCAATTATATGGCCCATCAGGAAGGGGCAGGTGTTGTGGGACATGGTATTGGCAACCCAACTGCGGGAGTCCTCAACAATCATTGCATAGTGCAAGGGGCAGCCAAGTTCATTTACGAGGATGGGAGGTTCACTGATGAAACTTGATGGGGTGACAAGTTTTTGGGCTGCTATACAAAAGGCCATTGGAAGATGTCTGAGAACCTGACTAGGTTTGTGGGGAAGGCAGCCAAGCTAATTACTGACGCTTCCTTGTGGTGACAGAGTAGCAGCCGTGTTAGTCTGTATTCGCAAAAAGAAAAGGAGTACTTGTGGCACCTTAGAGACTAACAAATTTATTAGAGCATAAGCTTTCGTGAGCTACAGCTCACTTCATCGGAATGCATCCGATGAAGTGAGCTGTAGCTCACGAAAGCTTATGCTCTAATAAATTTGTTAGTCTCTAAGGTGCCACAAGTACTCCTTTTCTCCTTGTGGTGAATGTCCAGTGCAGGTACTCTATAGGGAAGGCATCCAGTGACAAGATAAATGGCTTGGTAAAGGACTTAAAAAAGTGGTGTTGGTTAAAGAAATGGAACAGTGGCGAAGGGGGGTTGGGGCTCCTATGGTTGGAATGGCAGGGAGCCAGCCCACCTTAACCCTCCTACGAGGGGTTGGGGGTGGATGGTAAAGTACCGGCAATGGATGTGCTGGAGGGACCTGGATGGAAAAATGAGGGGGAGATGGTGGAAGCCCCCTGGGTAATTACGAAATTAATAAGGGGTTACTGACACTGCACGCTTTTATCTGCCGGATAGTCCTAGATATCTAATAATAAAGTTGCGGCGTGATTAAATCCATATCAAGTGTCTCCTGTCCTTCTTTCAGTATAACTGGATAATATCTCCAAAGTTTGAATGCAGAAAGTTATGCATCTCAATCCTGATTTTGTGTAGCTAGTAACCAAAAGAATCCTTACTTGTGTAAAGTTACCCATCTGAGTAAGTGCTGGTAGGATCAGAGGCAAAATTATTATTGTCTCCGTTTTTTGAACAGAAATAAACATTTCTTCCCACATATGAAAAACACAAAGAAAAATTAAAGAATAAATCACAGAACAAATGAAGGAAAAAGAAAAAAACTGATTTATCTCTGAGCATGAGGATTGTATGTATTGCACAAGTTGTTAAGACATATGCTAGCAGTGAAGAGCTTGATCTACAATTAAGTGAATCTCCTCTTACGTCATTCAAAAATGGTTTCCAGATCCCTTTCAATTCATCTGTTTTATTCTCTAATACATAAATTTCCTTTAGATATGCATAGTAGCTATTTCTGTGAAATCTGCAGTTCACTCTATCTTATCTCTCAAAAAGAAAAGGAGTACTTGTGGCACCTTAGAGACTAACAAATTTATTTGAGCATAAGCTTTCGTGAGCTACAGCTCACTTCATCGGATGCATCCAATGAAGTGAGCTGTAGCTCATGAAAGCTTATCCTCAAATAAATTTGTTTGTCTCTAAGGTGCCACAAGTACTCCTTTTCTTTCTGCGAATACAGACTAACCCGGCTGCTACTCTGAAACCTATCTTATCTCTGTTGTCTTGCCAGTACCTGAATTGGATTTTTTTCTCAGTGTAACGCTTTCACCATTCCAAAAATACCTTTTAAATTTGAATATTAATGTAAATAAATTAACATTGAGGATACTCTTTAATATAAAGAAATATATTAATTTTTATCATGGAGATTGCAGCTAAATTTGTCTGAAACTAAATACTGCATCCTCTCTAAAATCTTTAGTGACTAATGTTTTTGGAAGGGATATGTGGAGCAAATATTAGCTATATATTTCCTAGTTTTCCAGCATTTTAACTCTTACATTCAGCAAGCCACAGAGAGCGCTGTGTAGTTGCAACCTGATTTCCACTTTAATGATGTCTGGTGAAATTAGTATTTGAAAATGGGTGATATTTTATTTCTTTGCTTATTTTTACAGTCTTGATTATTTTTAAGTAACCCTTAAGCCTACCTTAAACTATGATTGTGGATTCTAATTACTGCCGAAGTCAAATCTCAAGGTTTTTACTCCATCCTTATCCTTCATGTCCTCTCTGCTGCTTTTGACATTGTCATTCGGACTCTCCTTCCTGAAATCTTGTCCTCTTCGGGCTATTGTGGTTCTGTCTCCTTGTTCTCTCCTTACCCCTGTCGATTTCTTTAGTCTGCCTCTCTTCTCTCTTTTTTGGAGGTGGGAGGGGCATCTTACATGGGATGTCTACACTACAGCTAGCCTCCTAGCATGCATAGACACACTTGTGGTAGTGCTGCTTGAGCTAGTGTGCTAAAAATAGCAGTGTGGACATTGTGGACCCAGGGGTTGAGTGTGCTTGGACTTAGGTGGATTGCTTGAGCCACCAGACAGGCTGCAGTGTCCACACTGTTAGTGCGTAAGCTCAAGCAAAGCTAGCATGAGTCTGTCTGCCAATGAAGGGAAGCTCGCTCTAAACTGCAGCATAGATATACCTACAGTGCTCCACCCTCAGCCACTTTCCTTTTCTTATTGTTCACATTTTCCTTGAGTGATCTCACCTGCTCACATAACTTTATTTATTTTGTGTGATGTTCAAATCAAACTGATTCACCAGCAGCCTACATTTAACATAGTCAAAAGTGAACCTTCTTTCCCTTTCTAAAACCTCTTTCCCATTATCTAGCATTGTTGACAAGACCATCCTCCCTCTCACTCAGTCCATAACTTAGGTTGTTATCTTTGACTCTTCCCTTTTCTTTGCCTCACACATTCAGGCCATGTCCAAACCCTGCCGCGTTTTCCACTATAACATTTCTAAGATGTGATGTGCATGTCATGCTGTAAAAAAATATACAGCTACTAAGATCATCTTTCTTGCCTGTTGCTCTGACCATATCACTCCCCACTTCCGGACCTCTCACTGGGCTTCCTGTTTTCTACTGCATCAAGTTCAAACTTCTTATAAAGAAAAGGAGTACTTGTGGCACCTTAGAGACTAACAAATTTATTAGAGCATAAGCTTTCGTGAGCTACAGCTCACTTCATCGGATGCATTTGGTGGAAAAAACAGAGTAGAGATTTATATACACACACACAGAGAACATGAAACAATGGGTTTATCATACACACTGTAAGGAGAGTGATCACTTAAGATAAGCCATCACCAACAGCAGGGGGGGGAAGGAGGAAAACCTTTCATGGTGACAAGCAGGTAGGCTAATTCCAGCAGTTAACAAGAATATCAGAGGAACAGTGGGGGGTGGGGTGGGAGGGAGAAATACCATGGGGAAATAGTTTTACTTTGTGTAATGACTCATCCATTCCCAGTCTCTATTCAAGCCTAAGTTAATTGTATCCAGTTTGCAAATTAATTCCAATTCAGCAGTCTCTCGTTGGAGTCTGTTTTTGAAGCTTTTTTGTTGAAGTATAGCCACTCTTAGGTCTGTGATCGAGTGACCAGAGAGATTGAAGTGTTCTCCAACTGGTTTTTGAATGTTATAATTCTTGACGTCTGATTTGTGTCCATTCATTCTTTTACGTAGAGACTGTCCAGTTTGGCCAATGTACATGGCAGAGGGGCATTGCTGGCACATGATGGCATATATCACATTGGTAGATGCGCAGGTGAAGGAGCCTCTGATAGTGTGGCTGATGTGATTAGGCCCTATGATGGTATCCCCTGAATAGATATGTGGACAGAGTTGGCAACGGGCTTTGTTGCAAGGATAGGTTCCTGGGTTAGTGGTTCTGTTGTGTGGTGTGTGGTTGCTGGTGAGTATTTGCTTCAGATTGGGGGGCTGTCTGTAAGCAAGGACTGGTCTGTCTCCCAAGATCTGAGAGAGCGATGGCTCGTCCTTCAGGATAGGTTGTAGATCCTTGATGATGCGTTGGAGGGGTTTTAGTTGGGGGCTGAAGGTGATGGCTAGTGGCGTTCTGTTGTTTTCTTTGTTGGGCCTGTCCTGTAGTAGGTGACTTCTGGGTACCCAGAAGTCACCTACTACAGGACAGGCCCAACAAAGAAAACAACAGAACGCCACTAGCCATCACCTTCAGCCCCCAACTAAAACCCCTCCAACGCATCATCAAGGATCTACAACCTATCCTGAAGGACGAGCCATCGCTCTCTCAGATCTTGGGAGACAGACCAGTCCTTGCTTACAGACAGCCCCCCAATCTGAAGCAAATACTCACCAGCAACCACACACCACACAACAGAACCACTAACCCAGGAACCTATCCTTGCAACAAAGCCCGTTGCCAACTCTGTCCACATATCTATTCAGGGGATACCATCATAGGGCCTAATCACATCAGCCACACTATCAGAGGCTCCTTCACCTGCGCATCTACCAATGTGATATATGCCATCATGTGCCAGCAATGCCCCTCTGCCATGTACATTGGCCAAACTGGACAGTCTCTACGTAAAAGAATGAATGGACACAAATCAGACGTCAAGAATTATAACATTCAAAAACCAGTTGGAGAACACTTCAATCTCTCTGGTCACTCGATCACAGACCTAAGAGTGGCTATACTTCAACAAAAAAGCTTCAAAAACAGACTCCAACGAGAGACTGCTGAATTGGAATTAATTTGCAAACTGGATACAATTAACTTAGGCTTGAATAGAGACTGGGAATGGATGAGTCATTACACAAAGTAAAACTATTTCCCCATGGTATTTCTCCCTCCCACCCCACCCCCCACTGTTCCTCTGATATTCTTGTTAACTGCTGGAATTAGCCTACCTGCTTGTCACCATGAAAGGTTTTCCTCCTTCCCCCCCCTGCTGTTGGTGATGGCTTATCTTAAGTGATCACTCTCCTTACAGTGTGTATGATAAACCCATTGTTTCATGTTCTCTGTGTGTGTGTATATAAATCTCTACTCTGTTTTTTCCACCAAATGCATCCGATGAAGTGAGCTGTAGCTCACGAAAGCTTATGCTCTAATAAATTTGTTAGTCTCTAAGGTGCCACAAGTACTCCTTTTCTTTTTGAGAATACAGACTAACACGGCTGCTACTCTGACACCTGTGAAACTTCTTATACTTGTCTTCAAGGCCCTTCACCACATGGTTCTTCTCTGCTTGTCTCTTATGTTGCCCACCAGCTCCCTCTGTTCTGCTAATGATGCCAATCTCAAGTATCTGGTTGTTTGCTTCTCCCACAACTGTTTTTGCATTTTCTTACACCTCACTATTTACAGATGGCATGGTCTCCCTGGTTCTGATCAAGTCTGTAGCTTCCATGGCCTAGCCTTCCGTCCAGGTCACCTCTCAATCAAGTCCCTTTCTGAAGTTAACAAAAAACTCCAACCCACCCACCAACAAAAACCCCAAAATCTAGTGGCTACTGGGCCAAGCCCTTGGCCCCCATCTGGGACTTGTCATTCTTGGCCTCTTTCAGTCTTGGAGCCAGTACTTCTGCTCTTGATCTGGGGAAGAGATAGGGGAACCTAGGCCCACCCTTGCCGCTGGATTCCAGCCCAGGGATGCTGTTTTAGGTGACTAAGGATTTTTCCTTCAGGGCTTTGCCCCTTTCCTGGGCTGCTCCTACTTTTCCCTGCTTGTCAGCATATGCCACATATGCGGCATATGGATTCTCTGTGGATTCGCTATTCCAACTGTGGATTTGTGGCTCCTCTCAGCTTCTCCTCAGCCAGCGACTAGGGAGTTTCCTCAAAGCGACTTCCTGCTTACTTGGCAGCAACTGGCTGTATTTCAAATGTCCTTCTGGTTTCCCTCCTTCAGACAGAAGTCTCACCCACTCCACCTCTTTGGAGTTCGGGGTGTAACTTAAACCAGCTCTAGGGCTTTAGCCAACGTCTTCTTCAATTGATCCCCTTTCCCCCCAATTGATTTGCAGTCTCAGAAGGTTCAGCAGGAAATCTTCTTCTACTGTCTCCCCTACTATGAGAGAAGAGGAAACATATGTGTGGGGCCCACTCCTAAAGATCTTCTCAATTGTCTGGGTGAGAGAGGAGCCATGAGTCACCATCTCTGCAAGGCTCTTGGGCCCTTAAGGAAACAGTAATCCAATTTCTTCCAAAACAACACTGCTTATTCCTTAGACCATTTCCTCTCTCCCAATATCTTCTAGGTCCTTCTATATATCAGACCTCTCAAAATTTTAGAGGGCCAGCTGCTAGCACTGCTATCCTCAAGGGGGACAGCCACACTGTCACAACCTCTGAACAAGACTACAAGCAATCTTGCAGATTTGCAAAACTGGGTAGCCTCATTGCAATGACATGGTGAGTTGTGCATCCAATTCATGAAGATTAATTAAACTAACACAAAGGCTACAACCCTGCATAGAATGTGCTTAACTTTAAACACTGTAATGAGTCCCACTGAATTCAACAGGACTCCTCACTGTGCATACAGCTATTCATGCACTTGCCTAAGTCTTGGCAAGTTTGGGTCCTAAGACTAGGGTTGCCAGGAGTCTGGTTTTTAACCGGAACACCCGGTCGAAAAGGCACCCTGGCAGCTCCAGTCAGCTATGCTGGCTAGGCAGCTAAAAGTTTTGCTGGTGCAGTCGGGGGAGCAGGGTGCGCTGGCGCTGAGGGCTGCTGTGTGAGTGTGGCACAGGTGGGTGGACTCTGCCTGGTGATCATGCTGCTGCTCAACGGCCATAGATGTTGTTGCTCTTGGCCCAGCTGAGACAATCCCCGGGCTGCCGGGTCTGTGCCTCTGCAGTGATCCCAACCCTCACCTCCCTGCCACTAAAACTGCCTCCCCACCGGCCCAGGGAGCATGGGGTCCCCACTCAGCATCCTTGATAGGGTACAACCCAGCTACAACCACAAGTGCCTGACCTGCGGCTGAAGAAACTAGTGCAGCTGGGTGGGTATCAGCGGGTGGGCCGAGAGTCTGCGCAGCAGATGCCCCAGAGGCTGGGGTGCGGATGACCCCGCAGCAGCCTGAGGAGGGGAAGGGGGCTCAATCGGGTGTTGACATTTTTTAAATCTTGTAACAAACAATTAACCTGCCTTTCGGAGGCACAACACAACACAGCTGGCAAGGGGGAGGAGGAGGAGGCAGGCAGATGGGGAAGTGCACTAGTTTGGCTTGGCTGTCAGAAAAACCAGAGTGGGAACATTGGACATGAGGAAGCTGCTTAGAGGAGGGGCTGCTGGGCTGAAAGGTGCAGATTGTGTGTTGTGTATGTACAGCTTGCCTATGTTTGTGGAAGGGGGGTTTCAGTTCCCTTCAATTCTTTACCGTATGGTTATGTTTTGTTTTTTGTAGAACACACAGGTTATTATCCTTATCACTGACTCAAAACTCAAGCATGCAAGGTATAATATAACAGGTGAGCTGAAGACAAAGGGATGACATATGTATAGTAAACACGGACAGGATACAGACAGGGGGATAATGTCCAAAAATTTTAAACATGTGTCCTCATGAAACTTATTGTTCAAGATTGTCCTCACAAATTTTCATCTTGAATCTGGGCCTATAGACTATGAAAGCCTATGATGATGGCCAAGCTACCAAGCTAGGGCTCAACCAACCAACCAGTCACCTATTCTAGTTACCATATGAAGACAATAATGGGGAATTTTCACACATAAATAAATCCTTAGTCAACTAGATGTAAAACTATAGAGACACTAAAATGTAACAATTCTCTACCTTTCAACATGCACTTGATCCAGCACCAGCGACTAGTAGTGGTTTGTTTATATAATTAGCTGATATGAGAGGATATGTTCATCATGGTCTAATCTTGTGCCATCAGAACCGATATATTTTTATTAATATTTATGAACACTTTTAACTCTTTAATATAGCAAAATCTATATCAGTTAACAAAAAAATATGTCTTTTACCAAATCACATTTCTTATTTGCTTAAATTTGCAGCTGTAAGCTTAGAGAGTGTGTCACATTTTGGTCCGGTAGGGATGCACATAAAAACAAATCGTGAAACTTATCAAATTCAAAAAAATTAGCAAGTGTCTAAATTTGAGCCCCCTTTGAGCTTGAGGCCCAGGCCAAATTGTCCTCCTTGTCCCCTTCTGCTTGGCCCTGACCCTACCTAAGACTATACCAGACACTTTCAAAAAACCTTCAAGATTGCACATCTGGATTCACATACACTAGGAGAATTATGTGAGGAAAGCTTACATAAAAGCATTGACTAGAGCCTTGCACAGGAAAGGTGACATTATCTCTTCAATTATAAAACCATTAAATTCACCTACAGGGTTTTTTTTTGTTGTTAATTAAGAAAGAAAGAAGTAATGATGCATTAGACACGGTAGAACTACATAGCATTGATAGTAACACAAATGGGCACATACCTGATATGTCCACACATATGCCAATGTATGCCATTTTTTGTTTTTTAAAATGTTAGCATATGACATTGGATAAATGGATACATACACATTATGTACATGCCGTGAATGAAGATTTAATGCCTTTTCTCCAGTAAGATATAGTATAGCTAAGGAAATGACAATTTTAAATAACATGGCCATGTTTAGCTTGACTATGAGAAACCGTTTCTATTGGTATTCACTAAAATTTATGCTGACAGGTTAGAATGTCATGTACTTTAATACATGCAATTTAAAATGGCCATTCGACCATCTAGCTACTTTATTTATTTGCATGGTACACATTCCAGTGACTATAAGTCAAACATAAGCAATTTACTTTGACAACCACAAATCATTAGAATGCTTAAAATATTCTTTTATAGTACCAGCCGTGTTAGTCTGTATTCACAAAAAGAAAAGGAGTACTTGTGGCACCTTAGACACTAACAAATTTATTTGAGCATAAGCTTTCGTGAGCTACAGCTCACTTCATCGGATGCGTTCAGTGGAAAATACAGTGGGGAGATTTATATACACAGAGAACATGCAACAATGGGTGTTACCATACATACTGTAAGGAGAGTGATCACTTAAGATGAGCTATTACCAACAAGAGAGCCGGGGGAGGGAGAGGAGAGAAGGAAGAAAACTTTTTGTAGTGATAATCAAGGTGGGCCATTTCCAGCAGCTGACAAGAAGTCTGAGGAACAGTGTGTGTGTGGGGGGGGAGGGTGGAAAATAACATGGAGAAATAGTTTTACTTTGTGTAATGACACATCCACTCCCAGTCTCTATTCAAGCCTAAGTTAATTGTATCCAGTTTGCAAATTAATTCCAATTCAGCAGTCTCTCGTTGGAGTCTATTTTTGAAGTTTTTTTGTTGAAGAATAGCCACTCTCAGGTCTGTAATCGAGAGACCAGAGAGATTGAAGTGTTCTCCAACTGGTTTTTGAATGTTATAATTCTTGACGTCTGATTTGTGTCCATTTATTCTTTTACGTAGAGACTGTCCAGTTTGACCATGGCAGAGGGGCATTGCTGGCACATGATGGCATATATCACATTGGTAGATGCGCAGGTGAATGAGCCTCTGATAGTGTGGCTGATGTGATTAGGCCCTATGATGGTGTCCCTTGAATAGATATGTGGACACATTTGGCAATGGGCTTTGTTGCAAGGATAGGTTCCTGGGTTAGTGGTTCTGTTGTGTGGTGTGTGGTTGCTGGTGAGTATTTGCTTCAGGTTGGGGGGCTGTCTGTAAGCAAGGACTGGCCTGTCTCCCAAGATATGTGAGAGTGATGGGTCGTCTTTCAGGATAGGTTGTAGATCCTTGATGATGCATTGGAGAGGTTTTAGTTGGGGGCTGAAGGTGATGGCTAGTGGTGTTCTGTTCTTTTCTTTGTTGGGCCTGTCCTGTAGTAGGTGACTTCTGGGTACTCTTCTGGCTCTGTCAATCTGTTTCTTCACTTCAGCAGGTGGGTATTGTAGTTGTAAGAATGCTTGATAGAGATCTTGTAGGTGTTTGTCTCTGTCTGAGGGGTTCAAGCAAATGCGGTTGTATCGTAGAGCTTGGCTGTCGACAATGAATTGTGTGGTGTGATCTGGGTGAAAGCTGGAGGCATGTAGGTAGGAATAGCGGTCAGTAGGTTTCCGATATAGGGTGGTGTTTATGTGACCATCGCTTATTAGCACCGTAGTGTCCAGGAAGTGGATCTCTTGTAGGACTGGTCCAGGCTGAGGTTGATGGTGGGATGGAAATTGTTGAAATCATGGTGGAATTCCTCAAGGGCTTCTTTTCCATGGGTCCAGATGATGAAGATGTCATCAATGTAGCGCAAGTAGAGTAGGGGCATTAGGGGACGAGAGCTGAGGAAGCGTTGTTCTAAGTCAGCCATAAAAATGTTGGCATACTGTGGGGCCATGTGGGTACCCATCGCAGTGTCGCTGATTTGAAGGTATACATTGTCCCCAAATGTGAAGGTATACATTGTCCCCAAATGTGAAATAATTGGCTAAGATACTTTGCCCTATCCTGGTGGACAATGACTTGGCCTCAGTTATTAATGCCTTCATCATCTCTTGTTTGGACATGAAGCCTTCAGCATTTAGGAAACTCCATGTTGTACAGAACTATCCTTATCAATACAAGCTACTGCAAGCGCAACAAACCTCTCCTCCACTCTCTACATGGTCTTCCCATGGAGTATCAAATCAGACCCTCATAGATACCTTTGACTGGATTCTAATATGGGATTCTAATTTTAAATAAATATTAATAGTTTTCAGTGTCAGCTAAGTTTTTTGTCTTGTTTTGTCTAATTCAATTTGGGCAATATAACTAAATAATGTTTCCCATACCTATCTGATGTTTGTTCTTTATCAGTGCAATCCAATCTAATTGCATTGCATAATGCATATCCTCTTCAGGAAGAAAAAGCCAACCTGTGTAGCAAACTTAACTCTACCCACTCACTGTCCACCTCACCTTGAAGGGAAAAAAACACTGGGCAAGATTTTCAGCCGCTATAAATCAGTTTATCAATATCAGCTTTACTAGAGCCATGCTGGTTTATTCCAGCTGAGAATCTTGTCCAATTTGTTTTGGGAAATACTTCTTAGCTTGAATTATAGATAATTAACATGAAAGGTTGTATTTAGATCAATCTCAATTATTTAGGCGACTAGCAATCCTAATTATTTATATTGTCTAATTACTTCTAAAGCAAACCATCAAGCTTTACACAACAAAGCTCATTTAATTTTGATTAGTTTTCTATCGTAAGGTTTTGTCCTCCTGATATTTAAAATTTATAAATATGCTCTGCTGACTCCGCAAGACCACTGATATAAAACAGTAACTACATGGAAGTCAATGGACTATAGCAGTGTTAGTAAGAACACATTCAGTCCCAATGTTTCTATAGTATTCTATTTGAAGCATGAATTTAAGTAGTAACATCTGGGAATCACGTATTAAATTAACTAAACAGAAAATTTAGTTTAAAATATGTAGAGACATTTTTACAGTGTGAGATGTTAAACTGGTGAGTAGTCTGTAGGGAACTGATGGGAGCCCCTTCTCTAGAACAAGTTATAATTGAACCATTAGTCTATATAGGCATTAGCCAATTGAGCAAAAAATTGAAAAAGTCTGAGTGATTTAGGAGCCCCTGGCTTTCAATGAAACTAGACTCCTAAATCCTGTAGGCATTTATGAAAATTTTAGCCTTACTTTAAAATTGCTACCAAAATTCAGCTCTTGACAATGCCATTGATACAGCATTGATATTTGCTTCATATAATAATTGCTTTTTTGGGTAATAAACTTTGTCAGAATGTTTCCCTCTTTGCAACCATGTGCTGCAGCTTTTTGCTGCCACTAACAAGCATTCCATTTCTCAATACACTGTTTGGGACTGTGACATCTGTGAATGTTGTTTAAACTTTTGAACAGCTCTACATAGAAGCACAACAATGACATATTAGCAGGAAGGGCTACAGTACCTGCAAATTCAAAGAAAACATGCTTCCCGATAAAAGTTTTACTGGTAGCTGGAAAGCCAGCATTGCAACACTTATGGCTCATGGCTTCTCTGCTAACCTTACAACCCTGTCCGAGATTTAAAGAGACAACGATGTGGAATTATGGAGCTCTGGCATTCTACCTAGTTTTGTGTGCTACAAGCACTTTTTACCAAAGAAATAGGATTCATTTAATCTGAAAGAATATTCAAGCATCGTGCCAGCCAACATCAGGTGAAACATTGCTGTGGTCTGGGAGTACATCAAGATCCTGGCTGCTTCAGACTTGCCAATATACCAAGACCTCAGTTCATTGCCACTTTCCTGACACTAAACCAAGAAGCTTTTCTGGATCCACATGTCAATGCTACAGGCCAACAGAAAGGACACCAGAATTCTCTGGCTCAAATTGTGAGCCGCTTGTGAAGTCCCAAATAAAGATATGATTGAAGATCCAATGAAATAAGTTCCAGAATTCTGTCTTCCCTATAGGCAATGGACTGCATTTAACCACATTTGGACAATGTATGGAAGGTGTGAATATCTCCTCCACAAATGGAAAATCAAAGAATCACCAAATTCTGATTGGTGAGGTATAAACCAGGCAACACATCAGAGAACACTGCACCATTCAGGCTTACAGAGATGACACAAGGGTTTCAGTAGCTACCCCAGAAGCATTTGAATGGCTTCTGAATCTCAAGATTCAATTATAATCCCACTCCGTTGCTTTTCAAATGCCATACCATAAAAAGAAGTGCACATTATCACTTTGGAGGGCTATACTACGAGTTATTTTTGTCACCAGCACAGAGTGCCGAGATAGAAAAGTGAAGAAAGGATACAGCTAAATCCTTCTTAAGAGAGCTATTAGTAGGATCTACACCACAAACTGAGAACATTCTGATATGTGTGCTTTTCATTGTCAAGGTTTATAACTCAATCATGAAAACATACCTGCCTTATAAATGTGTTTAGGTATTGTTAAGATATATCAGGTTTAAAAATATATTAATAATCACTGTTCATACTCAAAACAATAAAAACCTGATTTGTTTTGTTTACCTGAAAACTGACTGATCATTAGAATCTTTAATATATTTAAGTGGGGAGGAGGAGAGATTAAAATATAAATTACTTTGTTTAGAAATATGTTTCATGGTACATGTTAGTTTCTTTAACTGAAATGTGTTTTTTTTTCAAGACTGTGGACACAGTAAACGTGCTTGTTCCTGGGTTTGATGTCCTTTTCTTGAAAATAGGATATTCAAAGATGAGAATGTACATTTAACTTTAAATCATCAAATCTTATAGTGGCTGGATAGAAAGAAAACATTAGTCAAATTAAGACTAAATTGAAATTTCCCTCTGCCTTGAAATCTAGTGGGTGTGCTGCGACCTCTGTTTTTCATGCTGTTTCAACAGTGTGATCTCACTGTTACCTTTTGTTGCCTCATCTATTTGTTATATCTATCTCTTGTCTCTCATCTTATACTTGACTTGTATAAGATCTTTGGGTCAGGCACTGTCTTTTTGTGCAATTGGGATCTCCTCGACTGGAATGATATTGAACTATAAATAAATAAGAAGAATAAGAATAGGTAAATCAGTTTCTTTTTCCCCATCCATATTTTTAGGAGCTAAAGATGGGCCTAAATCTAGGACATAGAAAATGTTTAATAAATGAGTCAAAGTGGTTTTCCCTCTGTTCTTTTGTCGGCAGGGCCTATTTTCAGTAGATTTTTATTGTTGTTGTTACCACCAGTAGCCATATTTCAAAGAACAGAGCAAATTTTTTTCTGTGGCTGTGATTAGCTGAACGTTTGGCAGGAAGGTGCTATTAGACATGAATGATTCTCTTAAGCTTCTATATTATTCTACTGTAAGTAGTAAATCATGGAAAAATGTTGATAGCAGTAATAGTAATTGCCATGAACAAATAATAGAGAAGTAATCATTAAAAAAATATTGATGCACCTACAACATCATTGTTCTAGGCACTGTACAAACAGAATAAAAGATGGTCCCTGTCCTGAAATCTAATTAAGACAAGACACATTGAGTAGCTATAGCAAACCAATGGAAGTAGGATAAGAGAAGCAGTTATAATAATGTGTGATGCACAGCTACATGGTTTTGTGATAATTAGTTTTTTAAATTACAATAAACTAATCAATAAGATAAGTACCCAAATGTCTCTAGTGAACATCTACTTAGCTCTTATGAGTTTGCAGTTTCCTGTTGGCATTACAGTAGAAGCTGGTTAGAAAGAAAGATTTTAAGAATAGGGAAGTGGATTTATGCCCAAATTCAGGCCAGATGTTCCATGCAAAGTGGTGGTATTGAAATAGGCATGAAAGTGTTTGTGGAGAAGCAAAAATGGGCAGTAGAAGCTGGCACTATTTGTGGAAAGAGAGCAGTGAGGTGACATGGTAAGAGCAAACAACAGATAAACAGATAAACTTTGACCATTCTTAAAGGCAAGGATCCGGAAATTGTATCTGATGCAGCAGAACAGATTAGCCATTGGGCTGTCGTAAAGGGAGAAGGGATGACATGATCAGAATAATGAGGCAGGATAATTTCCATGGCAGTCATTTGAATGGGCCTGAGAGGTGAGTGTCATCGAAGGCCAGAGAATATTAGTCAAAACAGAACATAATGAGGGCCTGGTCAAGAATTTTAGTGACATGAACAAAGAGTAGTGGCTATATCGCACAGATAGTATAAAGCAGAATAAATTGGACACTGCCTGGATTTGTAGGAAGTAATGCACAGTTTATTTGAATTACTTGTCTCATTAAATTTTTCAGACATTTTCTGTTTCATGATGAGCCACCACATCTGTAATGTAATTTTGACAAAAAGCAGTTGCCCACATTAAAAATTAATTTAAGTTCATTGAGATTTTAATTATTTAAAGACTCCTATAATTATCTTAATAAGAAAATAAGGGGAAAATAGTCTATTTCAATACCTTGGTTACATTTGAAGTGAGATGAAATCAACAGCTGCAAGTTTAGCATGAAATATTTTATGGTTCAGAATGTTAATTTAGCTATAATTGCTGTCACTAAACAAAAGACTAATTACATAATACTAATAACTAATACATTTATAAAGGACCATCCATTACAAAAGATGCCAAAGCTTTGTGGGATAATAGACACTTGAATATTTCACATGCATATGCAAAATATTTTAAGAAAGTGAATGATACTGCTGAAAGAATTGTGCAAAAATTTAAACATTAACAGAAATGTTTGGTTTTGTTTTCTGCAGCCTGGGCATTGTGAGTATTTCACACATTTTTGAATGTTCATGCTTTCAATATGCTGAAGGTACAAATTTTTGAACAGAAGTATAATGGTCAGCATCTTTGTCATTTGACATACAGCTCATCATTAACCACAATTGAAGGCAATGTTCTATGTCCGAGGCCTTGTGAATAGGATCGCATAATTTCCTCATAAATTCCTTGACCGCTCCTAAATAATTTAGTAGGCAGGCATTCTCCTATGAAATCAGCTGCACTGTAAACAGATTGCACTTGCTGACTTTAGAGTGCTCAACTGTGCAATGTGACTTTTCTCTTAATTTTCTGTTTTAATGGACTGTTGACTTCGTAGAGTAGAATATGGAAACCAAAGTGAGATTTTCTGCTTTATGGGAGAATAGAGAATAGGAGAACAGGCCAGTCCTTGCTTACAGACAGCCCCCCAACCTGAAGCAAATACTCACCAGCAACCACACACCACACAACAGAACCACTAACCCAGGAACCTATCTTTGCAACAAAGCCCGTTGCCAACTCTGTCCACATATCTATTCAGGGGATACCATCATAGGGCCTAATCACATCAGCCACACTATCAGAGGCTCTTTCACCTGCGCATCTACCAATGTGATATATGCCATCATGTGCCAGCAATGCCCCTCTGCCATGTACATTGGCCAAATTGGACAGTCTCTACGTAAAAGAATGAATGGACACAAATCAGACGTCAAGAATTATAACATTCAAAAACCAGTTGGAGAACACTTCAATCTCTCTGGTCACTCGATCACAGACCTAAGAGTGGCTATCCTTCAACAAAAAAGCTTCAAAAACAGACTCCAATGAGAGACTGCTGAATTGGAATTAATTTGCAAACTGGATACAATTAACTTAGGCTTGAATAGAGACTGGGAATGGATGAGTCATTACACAAAGTAAAACTATTTCCCCATGGTATTTCTCCCCCCCACTCCACCCCCAACTGTTCCTCTGATATTCTTGTTAACTGCTGGAATTAGCCTACCTTGCTTGTCACCATGAAAGGTTTTCCTCCTTTCCCCACCCTGCTGCTGGTGATGGCTTATCTTAAGTGATCACTCTCCTTACAGTGTGTATGATAAACCCATTGTTTCATGTTCTCTGTGTGTGTGTGTATATAAATCTCTCCTCTGTTTTTTCCACCAAATGCATCCGAGGAAGTGAGCTGTAGCTCACGAAAGCTTATGCTCTAATAAATTTGTTAGTCTCTAAGGTGCCACAAGTACTCCTTTTATAATAGTATTGTATCAATCAAAGGTATACCCTCACCTGGAATACCGTATGTTCAGTTATGGTCCCTGCAGTGGCTAAAATAGATCTCACGGCACCAACCAAAGTCGGAAGAGATAGTTCTCTTCTTCTCTTAGCAGAGGAAGGGGAAGTGTACTCCTACCTGTTCTCCTTTACTGGAACGCATCTCACAAAGGTCATAGAAGAACTATAAACAGGTGATTAGAATGACTAGGGGCATGGTAAAAAATCTCTTCTGAAAAAAGTCTGAAAAGACTTGGATTGCTTAAATTGGAGATGCTATGACTAAGAGAGGACAGGATATAGAAGGTATATCAGGTCCGTCTATTCACCCTTTTTTATCGTACAAGAACAAGGGGAGATACAAAGAAACAGAAAGGTGACAAATTCAAATCTGATAAGAGGAAATATTTTTTGTCGTGGAACCCATTGGCACAAGATATCACTGAGGCCAAGGGCTTAGTAGAATTTGGACATTAGATTGGATATTTATATAGATAACAAGAATATCCACAGTTATAATGGTGTAATATATATTTTTAAAAAATCAGTGTTTTGGAAGTTATAAACCTTCATACCTCTAGGTATACAGCAATTTATAATTAATGTGGATTAAAAAGAAACTTTCCTTGGGAGCAAATTATCCCATAACTGACGACTATGAGGTTCCTCATATCTTTCTCTCAAGCATCTGCTACTGGTCATTGTCAGATATAGGATATTGGGCTAGATGGAGATACTGGTCTGATCCAGGTAGGGACTACATTTCTGAGCACCTAGTTATTGCTTGGACCTGTTCAGACCCTGCTTAACTACAAGGATCACAGCACAAAATAGAATGGTTGCAAAAGATAATCATGTAAATTTCCCTAAAAGGCAACACATGACAATTTGTGTTGGAATGATCTATGTTTTTACATGATTTGACTCATTGATTTTACAGGAACTTAGCAAGCATGTCAACTGTTTAGAAATCTATTTGGAAGTCTTCAAATTATTCTTAAATTACTGGGAGGTAATTTAAATTGAAATTGTCTTAAATTGTCAGTTCAGGTTAAAACATTTTGTGCTAATGTGTTTGAAGTTTTTGTAATCCTCATCTTTCTTTATTTAAGCTAATTCTTTTTTTTTAAATCCTCCAAGCAATAAGTAAAAGACTATACATTATTGTACAGGATAAGAAGATTTAAATCTTTTTCATAGTTCTGTAGTGGATGAAAAATTGGCTGACTACCCTATCTCTCTTTTACATAGTAGTGAGGACACATTTGCCTCTTTGTGTTTTAAAATGAAAGCATGTTGAGAGCACCATTAGTTTTAAAGATTCCACTGATAAAAAATCAACAAACAACCCTTCAGTGTTTAGAAAGTCCTTTGAGTCTGCGGGCCTTGATTCTGATCTCACTTATAAGTCAGTAGCAATTCCTCTGAAGTCAATAGAGTTATACTGGTGTAAAGCAATGAAGAACCATGCCCTAAAAGACAACAATAACAAAAAATGAAGCCATCTGCAAGATACTGATTACAAAGGAAGCAAATGATGTTGCTTCTGGCAATAAAAATGTGCAATGATATCCTCTTAACCTTTACAAATAAAATTCTTTTCATGGTGGGTATATCATATTAGAGTGGCCTACAACATCTGGAGTGAGATCCTGACATATTCTCCTTTGTGTTAGTCCATGTGTTTTCTTGCATAAGTCCATCAAACTTGTTTATCATTTTGAGGAGTACTTTTAATTGAGCAAGACCTTAGAAAGTTCTGATGCTGTGTTGGCTGACTACAAACCTTGCTTGCTTAAAAATGATGAGAATAATGATTCTAAAGGAGTGACTTGAAATAATCTTAAAAGTAAATTTTCATTCAAGGTCAGAAAATTCTCCTCCTTTTCCACCGATACAATTCTATTTAAAAATAAATAATCAATATTCTGTATCAGCATTGTGTCTTCTGTACAAAAGTAGTCAAGGAATGTGAAGACGAAGGAAAGCTTACCGATAACCTTGGAGGTGGTTAAAACAGGAAAAACTCATCTTGCAGTGGTTTCTGCAAAACTGAGAGACATTCCTGGAAATGTATCCAATGAAAGTTTGGTGGGAAGACAAAAAAATGAGATGAACTTTGTACTGGTTAACATGGCTCATGACATCAGAGACATCTCAGTTCTAAAGTAGCTTAACACAAATCCTGATCTTCACACTGCTGAATGTCATACTGAAGAGACAATATTTTGAGGGAATGAAGAAACTGAAACTAAGCTTGGAAATTAGATGGAACTTTGCATTTACAAGTCACTTTCAGCCAGAAAGGAATCATTAATAAGAAAACTTCAGCAATTTTATCAAACATTTATTGAATCTGTAGAGGTATATAGATACATAGATATATCCCAAGAGCAAGCATGTTATTGAGAAAGCAAAAATAAATGAAAGTTTGCAAGAGAAGTCAGATTAAATACATCTTAAAAATACTCATCTGAAAATGGGATCCATCATGTATATAATAGGAGGATTATCCAATAGGCCATAGAAAAAATGGGAAAAAAGGTGACTAGCCTCCTGAGAGAAAAATTCTAAAGGCAAAATAGCACTAGAGTGAATTCTAAATATTTACTCATTAAGTCAGCAGAGAAATTTTAATTTACAGTACTGAGTTAGTCAAAATTGGACAAGCAGGAGATAAGCACTGACACCTCATATGTAGTTAGCTTTGATATTGATTTTGGACTCCCAGGGAAGGGAAGCTAAGGCCATGGTTTTCTTGGGAGAGTGACAAAACAAGCTCTTCTTTTTTTTTTTTTTTTTTTTTGCTGGAGAATGTTGCCAGCATGAACTACTGCTTCCCTCAAATTTGTTTTATAAGTCAGAAGGAAAAAAGATGGGGAACCTATACTGTAATGCTAGAGGCTTCCATGACAATTAAGGGGTTGGAGGAAACAGGAACATCTCTTTCATTAATTCAAAGTAAGATGCTTAACATAATGGTGAGAGAAATTGCTAAAAATAATGCACAGTTAAGTGACCTCATAAAGTAGAAAGCTAGAGCTGCTTCAAAGCCATTGATAGTCTGTCAGCAAAAATAATACGCTAATTCTACTCCACTAGGGAGAGGAGCATATCAGACATAACCACAGTCTGAGCCTGGCAACTTTGGAAACTACCTCTCAGCCTTGGTTCACCAGAGCCAGGACTTCAAAACCCTTTTTCCAGGCTGGATGGGGGAGGAGGTTTATTTGATAGATATTGCGGTTTGGAGTAACAGTCAGAGGAGTTTGTTTTGAAGTTGGAGGCTCTTTTTATATTTATTTTTGACATGTTTGATTATTTCATTATAATTTTGAAATTTTGTAAGTGCCTAGAGAACTATCCAATATACAAAACCAACTAAATGAATGTAATTAACTGTGAAAAGTCTGGGGAAAGCATGGAGGACTGGAAGGGTTTGCAGCAGTGCATTATATCTGCTCATATTTGCCTGGAGAACCAGGTTCACACCAGAGCAGGTGAAGTCATACAGGCCTTATCTTGCCATGGACTGAATATGGTGGTGCTGATTAGGACAAAAGTGAGTCCTGAGAAGTGTAAGGAGTTCAAAAAGACTACACTGGGATGTGCCCGGGAGGCATGGGCTTTGGGGACAATAAGTGTTTAGTGAGGGAATCCTTGGAGAGTGGTGAATGCAAATTCAACCACTCCAGTTATGCAAAACCCTAGCCTTTTGAAGCTATACACTGAGGTGTGGGCCATTGACTGGTGATTACCTGTTCCCAGAGACAGGAGATCAAAGGCCCAAGCTGTATAAAGAAAAAAACTACAAGAATGATCAGAAATCTGGAAAACCTGCCTTACACTGAGAGACTAAGAAGCTCAATCTATTTAGTTTATCCAATAGAAGGTTATGAGGTGACCTGCTATCAGGAGTGGTGGAAGCTCCCTAAAAGTGGGGGGGCCACCACCACTCCTTCCTCCTAAGGCCCTGCCCCCTTGTCCCAATGCTCACCCTTAAGGACGGCAAAAAGTGGGGGATCCATGTCCCCCTGACTTCCTCATTCTGGCGCCCCGCCTGATATTCCCCATATATAAAAGGGGAGAAGATTTCTGATAGTATAAGACTCTTTAATTTAGCATATTATTTGGAGTCGTGACTTGGAGTGGCTTGGATGCAGATTTGCCAGCTGGTTGAAGAAATGCAGCTCTTTCTGGACTGGAGTCACAAAAGAACTTCAGTATCTAGTTGGCACTTTAGGTGCCTATATCCCACCCTGAGCAATGCAGTTAAACTGACCTAACCCCCAGCGTAGATTCTTCCACTGACCTAACTACTGCCTCTCAGGGAAGGGGATTATCTATGTCAATAGGAGAACCCTTGCCACAGTGTAGGTAGTTTCTACACTGAAGTGCTAGAGCAACACAGCTGCAGCTATGTTGCTAAAAACATTTCAAGTATAGACAAGTCCTATGGTGCCTATATCTGTGAGAAGGGTAGTCCTCAGCACACACATCTTATTCTGGTACCTCCTACTGGTTACCTTGGATGAGAAGCCTCCTAGAATGCTGGCTTTTATGAATCCCATTCTCAAGTGCCTCTTTCTCCCTATTCATTGTAGAGGGAACCTAGGGCCAAAACCAGGCTTTGTATATCCTACCATACTTTTAGGTGCCTAGAAAACCAATGATTTTCTAGGTACATAAAAGTATGGTGTGGTGATGCTTAGGTTTCTTTTTAATCTAGCTCCTTGTTCTTCCACTGGGCAGAGTGGTGTTCTAAAGACAATTTAGTTAGCTTGAAGTAGTTGATAAAATGGTTCAATAAGTGTGCCAAAATACTTTTTGTTTTTATATCAACAAAGGACAACATTAGGGAAGCAGTTTTCAAAAGAGGGTTGTTTAAATTTAGGCTCCTAAATCCATATTTCGGCTCCTAATTTAGTGGTCTGATTTTTCAAAATTGCTGAATACCCAGAACCTGCCAGACACTGCACTTCTGAAAATCAGGCCACTTACTTAGAATCCAAAATATGGATTTAGTAGCCTAACTTTAGGGTCCCATTCTGAAAATAATGGTCTGAGATGTTCAAGTATTTTTATATGTGTGTGTGTGTGTATAACTCCTTAGCCCTATTAAAGCTACACTATGCCCATTGAAGATAAATAATAATAACAATAAATATATACAATTACATAGCAAGTGGTATTAGAGAAACTCAAAATGCTTTACTAACAGTCATTAATTAATTAAGCCTCAAAACTGCCCTGTAGAAATATGACAGCACACATTTGCCAAAAAGGATTTGACATATACACACTGGGTGTGTGATTCCCTGCTCACACGTACATCCTCGCACTAGCTCTCATCTGAGCTAGCATGCTAAAAATAGTAGTGTAACCATGGCTTGGGCAGCAACAGCATGTGGGCCAGCCACCCCAAGTACAGACCTGTCTGAACCCAGTGAGTGCATACTCGGGGAGGCTAGCCTGTGCAGCTGCAGCCTGTGGTACCATCACTACACTCCTATTTTTAGCATGCTAGCTTAGATGAGAGCTAGCACCAGTATGTGTATGTGTATTCGAAATCACACCCCACCTCATAGTATAGATGTAACCATATTGACTTTCTGCTGGCCATAGGGGGGATTCCACTGAATTTAATGGAGGGTTTGCCATTGTTTCAAAGTGAGTGATTAGGAATTCAGTGGAATCATGTTCTATTATAATTGGTAGTACACATGAAAAACACATTTTATAAACCTTTTATCTTAGAATAACAGTACTTTTGTCCTATATACTTGATATGCTACTGAATCACAAACTAAATGTGTCAGCTATTGTCAGGATTTCTGTTGTGTCGTTTTTACAGGAACATGATTTTTTTTTTTTACCACCAACAAAGAGCACTTGCGAAGGGTTGACACCCTTAACAGCCTTTTCAGAAGTTAAGTTTGATATGACAACCTTCCTGACATTTTACCCTCTTTGAGTATGCACATAGGAGACAACCATTTATTTAGCCCTGTCTTAAAGGTTTATATGCCCTATAATCTAAACCTTTGAAAGACCTGGTTGAAAATACAGATTTCTGCTTTAATAGTCTCAGACACCCAAGTTTGCAGTCCTTGAAGACCCAAAGCTCCCAGTTATTTCAGTGGGAGTTCAGGATGTGTAAGGAGTGCCAGTGTCCCAATTTTGCACTAATCTGCCTGACACTGGCCTACACAAAGCTCACTGCACAATAGGTCTGGGTATGTATCTGGTGTGAATTTGACTCAGAAAACTTGCTGGTGTGTGGTACTCAGTTTGTACCTCCGTCAAATAAACGTTGCTTCTTAGTTTTATAATTAGACTTTGTTTTATAATATTATTTTGTATTTCAATATGGATTGTTACTATTCTAATTACATGCCAATACAGGGAAATGTCTGTCTGACAGAAACATTCACTAATATTTTAATTGACCAACATTTTTAAAACCATGTATGTCTCTTGTTTTCTAAACTGGAATCTCAGTCCTGTAAAATCTTCAGAATGTGCTTAACTTAATGCACTATGAATAGTCACATTGATTATAGTGACCACTCACAAGATGACATTCACATTCACTTCAGTGGGCACAGGATTTTATCTACAATGCATCAAGTTACACATGTGAATAAGTCTTTTCCGGATTGGGCCTTAACTATCAAATTCAATTAAGGCTAACATGTTAAAATAATCAGAATAAAAGTCTGTTAATCTCTCTCCCTGGTCGTTTGTTCAGAAAAGGTTCTAGATACCTGTCTATGACAAAATTCATTACAAATCAATGTTTTCTTGTAAGACATTTTTGTGTGTGAGTTTTCAATTATATTTTTGCATTTTGTAAAACTGTTCTGAAGAAGAAAAATTCATATTGGTGCTTTGCTCCTTTAATTTACCACTCATACCCAAAGACCATTTTGTTATCCAAGGATCCCATTCTCTTGCTTCAGAGTTTGAGTAACTTCTGTTTACTTCAGAAATTACTTGTACCTTACAAGGTAGAAGATTATGATCCCATATTCAGAGGAAACAGAAAAACACCCCACACAGTAAATAGCTATTTTTCAAAGAGATTACACCTTGTGTCCCTCTGTAATGGTCCATGGCCCTGACTCTAGAAAGCACTTAAACATAGTTTTGTATAGGTATACTTTCCTGAATCAGGGAGTATAAGATTCTCTATTTCTCTCTCTAACAGGATGACCTGACTCATTAAGGGCCAGAGGACTCAGCCCTGTTCATTTATCTCCACCCCTCTATCCCTGTGCAGGATTTGATTTAAGAGGAAGGAAACCTAGCAGTGGGTGCAAGTAGAATATACAGGCTGTCCTATGGTGGGCAGGATCCCACCTGGAGGATTCTGCGGGTAGCTACAGAGAGGGTTAGTACCTGGAAGTGCAGCTCCAATATACCAACACTGCCAGGGAACATGTAACAGCTGGTGACCAGAGCTAGTACAGAGTCACAGGTCTTCTGTGCAGAAGGTTTTAGCTTGCCACCAATCTATGGGAATTTGCAAGTTTTAGAGTAGGCTTGATGGCTTATTTCACAGTAGGGCAACTACTGCCATCTGAACCCAAAGATAAGAGCAATACTTTCCTGATATCCCCCAGGCAAGGGGATGATCTGGGCCCTCATGATCATACTTACCTGTCTTTGTTTGTCAGAGATGCTTTGTAATTGGGGACAAATACATTAGGAAGGTTTTTATTTTTTAACTAACAAATGTTGTGAAAACAGTTGTAAAATAAAATAATAGCTTAAAAAATCCATTTATTTACAGCTTGTTTCTTTATGACCATGACATTTCCCCTTTATTGTTTATATCTAATAAATGTCAGGATGACTACTTTTGCTACAGATATAAGGGCTAACTATGTGCTGCATGTGAAATCAGATTATAAATCTTTTTCAAGAGCTGCAAAATAAATGAAAATCTAGGGTTTACAACAGCTGCTGTGGTTGAATAAACCATGAACTTTATGTTACCAGGCGAGTATCTCTGCTGAGGCTCTAGGCACATCTCAAAGATGTAGGATATTAAAATATAATTTGGTTTTTATTAACCAAGGTATTCTACTGAATAAATTAAAAGTAACTTTTGATGGATACTGTAGCGTTTTGCTGTGCTTTAAGTTGTGTCCCATGTTTCTGCTAGATTGACAGGTTCAGATATGACATGATTTCCTTGCATTTCAAAGGGTTGGAAAGCTTCTTGTTTGCTCTATGAAAAAATGATTAAATGATTCTGAATAGGAGGATGTTATGTCTGCTTGTTTTCTGAGACTGCAGATACCCCTTTCCTGGTTCACCTTTTCATACAACAGATAATCCACGGAATGATGGGGAGATTTGCATAAGGAGGCCGAAAAGAGGACTTGCTCAGTGAGTGAGAAAATGCTGAAGATGCAACTTCTACACTTATATCAGTGAGAGAAAGATACTGATCATCCCAGGGAAAGCATGTTTGTATTTTTATTTGTGTGTGCTAACTGCACTTCACTTCTAAAAATATTCATAGCTGATGGATAAGGAAGATGAGGAAATGATTTGAGAAGGAGAATAAAGAGTGAAGAAGAGATCCCAGGGGAAGGAGATGCCTGTATTGGGTAGCTCAGGAAAATGTTTCCTGAGTAGTAATCCAATGGGCAAATATCCAAAGGGATTTTACCAAGTCAGTATTGTTTGACATATTTATTTTTTTAGATGTGTAAAAATCTCTTTAGGTCTGAATATCCATCCATAAATTAAAATACACAATAAAAAGTACAATGTACAAAACTACTCATACATAAATAAAATGTCCATCAAACCATTTAGACCCTTACCCAAAAGTATTTGCATAAATTCTGCCAACTCTTTTGACTGATTCTTCCAGGCCTTCAACACAATCTAAATCCTTCTGGATTAAGTTGTAGCCACTTCAAGCCCAAATGCATTACAGACACTGCATTTTTTATTCCACTATTCTGATCAGGTTTGATCTGATGGAGAAAGAGCTGGTGTCACTATACTGAATTCAGCTCAGCCCATGTCTCGTCTGGAATACTTGGAATGTCAGGCCATGTCTACACTACAGAGTTAAGTCGACTTCATGTAAGTCGACATCAAGCCTCCGATTTAAGTAAGTTGATCTTGCATGTCCACACTGTGCTCATTGTGTTGGCGGAGTGCATTCTCACTAGCAGGGCTTGCATCGACACACAACGCAGTGGCATTCTAGGAACCTTCTGCAAAGGATTGCAGAGTACCTTCATGAAAGCTTCCTAGAGATCTCCATGGAGGATTCCAGGGCCATCCCCATGCACATAAACAGTCTTTTTCGGAGAGCACCCTCTGCATAGCTGGAGTGGCTACCGATACCCACTAAACCTACTTTTTTGTTCAGATGAAACATAAAAAATAATAGCAAATCAAATATCAAATCCAGTTTGACTGGAAATGTGTACTCACCAGAGGTGCCTTCCCCAGCATCACGCTCTGTCACCAACTGGTCCTGTAAAAGGATGGGCTCCAGGATTAAAAACAGTTCTTGGCTGTCAGGAAGAATGGATCCTCTGCTTGCCTTTCTCACATTCTCCTCCTCTTTCTCGTCAACAATATTCTCCTCGTTGTTGCTGGAGTTTTAAGTACCCATTGTTTATAAGGAAAACTTTGGACCAGATCCCAAGTATGTTATTCAAGCTTTTCTCAGTCCTCACTTGGCAAACTCTCATCAACATTAGAGCAGCTTGCTTGAGTAGGAACTGAGTAAAACCAGAATTAGTGAACTTAGAATTTTGTTCTGAGTTTGTTTTGGAATACTGAATATTCCAGCACCTGTGAAATACCTTAGTAGAAACTGCCCTTATGAGACATGACAAGAACACATGGGAGGAGAAAGACTCAATTTGAGAATTTCTTTCACAAAATCCTGGTATTAGCAGGCATGGTTTTCTACCCTGCTTGGAAATGAAACAGAGTACACACACACTACATAAAAAATCTTAACTTACCCTGTTCCATGATTTTTGCAGAGCATAAACCCCAGCCTAAAGTTTTTTTCAGAAGCTTGATTGTTCAAAGGATATCCCTTGAAGAGCCTATCTATTTTTTTCCTATTTCAGAACGACTCAGCAATAAATACATTGCACCTTCATGAGGGACGCTTCACCTGGATAGAAGGTTGATTCTCTATGTTGGATCCTAGCTAGTAAGTATAGGCGACTCCCAGCTCATTGTACTGGCATTTGTGGATCCCTTTCTGCCATGCATTGTATAGGGAGATCGGGTGCCTAACTCAGTGCTGTGGAGTCTACTAGGCAGCTGAGCACCTAAAAGCTTTATGTTTATTAATATGTACACAGCGTCAGTATTAGTCACTCTTATCTGACAAACATTCTGCTCATAGGGGGAGAATAATGTCTATGTGCTCTTATTCAAGTTCAGCATTAAGATTAATTGCAGCTGTGCACTTTTTAGTCAACTTCTACACTTCTTTGGTTCTCTATGGGTTTCCTTTCATACAAAGCCATAGTTTCTCTGTTTTATGTCTGATTCCCTTTCATATTGAACCAGAAAAGCAAATTCATATGCTGTACTATAACGTAAAAAGGGTCTTGGAATTATAATTCTTTTCAATATAGTACAAATGTTTGCTTGGTGTGTTATACCGTAAACTCTTTTAGAGATTTTCTGGTTTTATTGGCCATATCTGCTACCCTTTTCACTCCTTCTGTATAATGTACATTATACACAAATTTCTCTTCTCACCCTCATCATTATTGAAAAGACTTATTTTTGTAGATTCATCAAAAGATTTATTTCCTCCACAAATTTCTTTTTGGAAAAGTAAAGTCGGTGTTTGCTTTGAAAAAGGAAAAAAGGAAGAAAATTCACAGTTTTCCCAAGATGACAGATTTTATAGTCCTCTGTTTTGGGGCAGAGTAGCAAAATTTCACTTAGTCAAAATGCACAGGTCTTTTCAAACAATCTTTATTTGCATGCATACTAAGTATATACATGAAACAAAAATAGTTCAAAGAATGAGAATAATGAGCTCTTTGTACTGGAAGAATAGTAAAATAGGTGAATTTTAAAATGTATTAAAAACCTGTTTGTTATGCACTCAGTTGTAGCTTTGCCATAAGTCCTGAGGACAAGGCAGCAGACCAACAACTAGATTGTGACTCAGTGATACCATTGGATATCTTTTCTCATATCCTTTCCCATAAGGGAGTTGTCCAGAATAAATGCTGAAGAGTTAGTACATCCTCAGGCCTCAATAATTTTCCACTGGCTTTTCTATGAAGTTTGGAAGATGGGAGGAAATGAACACGTCTTCATCCTCCTTGCCACCTACTTCATAGAATGCTCATCTGAGGTACCAAGTCTAGGGATACAATGTTACTGAGGCTGCAGATCCCTTTCAGTACAGGTGGGTTGGCGAAATCTATGCAGATGAAACCCTCCAAGTTTCTTTGACTAGATATTCATTTGGGCCCTTCAGTCCTCCCAATGTTTATATTACATAGAACAATTCATATGACACAGGACAATCAGAAATGAATTTGTGATACTACCAATGACTAAGGCTAGACTTTGTAAGAAATCTTGGTCTTTGGGACTCACTGAAAACAACTTTTGGCAGTATAGAAAAATCCAACAGAATTTAATGGAAATGTTAACTTTTCACTAGATTTTTTTTTAACCCATCACATAGAATTGTATATTTTAATCTAAATTCTATGGAACTTTTCCAGAAAGGGGAAAGCCAACCTAGAGAGGATTATTATAAATGAATAAGCCTGACCTTAAAAAATTCTAAGGAAGGAGATTCCACTACCTTTTTAGGTAACACATTCCAGTGTTTCACCACCTCCTGGTGAAAAAGTTTTTCCTAATATCCAACCTAAACCTCCCCCACTGCAACTTGAGACCATTACTCCTTGTTCAGTCATCTGCTACCATGGGAGAATGGGCTAGATCCATCCTCTTTGGAACCCCCTTTCAGGTAGTTGAAAGCAGCTATCAAATCCCCCCTACATTCTCCTCTCCTTAATCCTAGGTGTCTTAAATTCAGCCCTATATCTATGCAAGAGTAAATCTCTGACAATTAGGCAGCAAAGAAATTGCCACAACAGGAACCAAATAAAAGGCTTTTGGATTTTATCCATGCAACAAAGAAATGCAAAATTCAGACTACAGACTTTCAAATTAGCAATATCTCAGGCTCATAGTTATAAACTGGAACCAGGATCACAGGTTTAATTGAAGGGCAGAAGAGCAAGACCTTCATATCATACATCATTATGTGCATTAGCATTTGTATTAGTGCACTGTTCAGCCACATGAGGGCAGTAAATTATTGCCATATGATGACATTGTTTAAAGGAAAGATCCCTTTTTTAGTAATGCATAAAATAGTTGCTTATGTTTAATATGCATCACTAGCCATAATTTTTAATGTTCTAATCTAATCACTATTAATCATATCATAAACTGTACGTTGTTGCACCCCGACTGTTTAGTAAATGTTTACAAATAGTTAATACTTTTACAGATATCAGTATCTGTTTGAAAACAATTCACTAGGACAGCACAGGGCTGAAATCATTGGATAATTTGTTTGCAGTGAATAATCCAACCATCTTTAATATTGTTATTTTTCATTTTAACCAACTAAAAATTGGTTCCAAAAGTAGTATGTAGATATTAATAAAATAATTGTCAAAATGAAATCTCCTGGAGAACCATATGAAAATGCATCAGAGATCATTCAGTAGCAACATGTAATATTAATATTTATTATGACCCTATTTGAATTGTGGGATAATTGTCAAAAAATTGCAACTGAGTTGAAGACAAGCCATAGGCAATTGTGAAAAAGTAATAACGGACCTTATTATGTGTGGTAATAAAGTCCATTATTACTTTTCTATGATTTTCTACTGTTGGCTGCATGGGGCTGAGATTGGGGGCTCCTGCTGTCAGCATCCCAGGGCTTAGAGCAGGGACCCGAGGCTGACAGAGGCCACCTGGAGCAGACAGGTGGGTGTCTCACTCTCCGCTCTGGAGTGGCCAGGGCTCCCACTATCAGCCCCATGCACAGTGGGCCTCCTGCTGTCAAAACTGTGGCAGAAGCCTAATATTGTGGACTCCACAATTTCTGCAATATCACAAGTTAAGTAGAGCCTTAATAATAATGATAATAATAAATATTGCGGTGATTATTGGAGCATTTGGAGCAATCCCTCAGGGCACGAATGAGCAGCTCAAATTAAGAGTGCAAGACTACATGATCAGAGACCTCTAGAAGACAGTGTTCTTAGGCACTGGGAGAATTTTAAGGAAAGTCAAAGGAGAAAGAGCACTAAAATGCAGGAATTCTGTGGAAGGTTTTCCAAAACTTCTGTCTACCCAAACCTCTGGCATTGGTTCATGATCAGGATTTATTGGTGACTCACAGGGATAAGTTTTAGACAGTAACTTTCCCCTTTGTATATCAGAATGATTAGCAGCACCAGTCCTGCAAACCTCAGATGCCACCAAAACAAGGTCATTAGACAGAGAAATTCTAAATAATTCAAGTTTTATGTAATAAAGTCATACCCTGAAGAACATTCACACTATGTCTGAAGTAGGAAATAGGGACATTTGATTAAATGTGGTAAAAATACTCGTGATTTGTTCTGTCTCCCACTGAAGTCAGTAACAAAACTCCAAATATCTTCAAGACCCCAAATCAGTACATCTTTCAGATGAGGATCTTGGCATACTTTCCGACAATGTATTAGACATGGATTTCTTTGACGATTATCCATTTGGAGAGTGTGATGCTTACCGCACACTACAGAAACCTTTAAATGGCAAAGTGAAAACAGGACTAGGTCATTAGTTCATTCTTCTCATATGTTGTATCATATGCTAGATTCTAAAAGCTGACAATTTAAGACATGCCTACACCCAGACTTATTATTAAGCAGCTATATTTCTCTGGGTGATGAAATGATCTGAGAGAGAATTTAGAGTTAATTATTTCTGAATAAAATACAGCCTCCTCTATTAAAAAAAGAAAAAAAGAAAAAAAAAGAAAAGAAAAGAAAAAAAAAGAACAGACCCAGATTTCTGCACCCTTCCACAAAAAAGTGTTGCTTAGCAGTATCATAATTTTAATGTGATTAAATATCTTAATTATTTTGTTTTAATGAATAAAATTAAGCTAAAATGTATAAATACACACATTAAAGTGATTCATTTGTCACTGATGTTTTATCGATGGAATTGTTTTGTACTTAAATAGTCATGTGTGGAGAATGCTTGGTGAGGAATTTGTTACGTGTGTTTTTCTTCAACTTGTCTCCATGTATAAAGTGGAACAAATTCTGCACTCAGGGCCTGATTCTTCACAACTTTACATTTCAGTAATTCTTCTACTCATGTAAGTAGGCCTATTTACAATGGCACTGGACTTTTACGTCTAATACATATGATCATTTATACTATGATTGTTCCCAAAGACCCAGTTCAAGATTTGAGTTGCATTGTGCTAGGTCCTGAGGAATGTAAAGGGGCACATAATCCCCACCTGAAAGACTTTATAATCCAAAGCCCATCATGTAATGGACAGAACAGCCACAAATACCTTGTAGTGTAGATCCTCATAAGCACAGAAGTCTGCACTAATGTATCCAGCTGCAGTGTCAGAACCTAAGAAGACAAGCAACATATAAAGGATGAAGGAAAGAGAGAGAGAAAATCAAATATCTGCAAATACAAATTTGAATATACTTGTATTATACACTTCTTACTTTTAATTTGGACTTGTAGCTACCTAAGTAAATAAATATCAATATTTTAATATAAATATGTATTACCATATGCTGTTTTAAAATAATAATTATTGGTAATTATTAGTATATAATTCCTTTGAACCTCTGTATTTGACTATTATAATGCTCATATTTTTTATTACTATGTTCCCTGATTTTCACTCAGTGGTGCTAGTTTATGACTACAAGAGTTCTGGGAACTTGGCGGCATATAAATCTTATCCAAACATTGGATTAGTTGTATGTTTGTAGTGCCCTTGGCTTTGTACAATTTTACCTCTGAGTACAATTTGTACTATGCAATATAGCTTACACAGTGTTCTAAGGAAATAATGAGCTAGTCATGGTATATACAAAAATTGTCCTAGTGCAAAGCAGTGTGGTACAAACTTTATTGAAGGAAATAAACAAGAAAAAAGGGAATTAATAAGGCAAACAGAACAGCAGTTAGATAACCAATAAATAAATAAATAAATAAATAAATAAACACTATCTTCCTGTCTTCCCATGCAGCTTGATTTAGCCATCACAGGCTCAAGAGAAAAATAGAGACAAGATTTTTTCCACTTTCAAAAGGTATTACTTTGAGTCACAGTAGGGATTTTGTTTTGATGCAGCAGTTTCGCTCTTACACAGAAACTTCACCTTTCTTTAAATTGTGGCTCCCCACAGGATCCATATTAAGTACTCCAAGTAGGGAGACTACAAATATCTAAAAAAAGAAAAGGAGTACCTGTGGCACCTTAGAGACTAACAAATTTATTTGAGCATAAGCTTTCGTGAGCTACAGCTCACTTCACGAAAGCTTATGCTCAAATAAATTTGTTAGTCTCTAAGGTGCCACAAGTACTCCTGTTCTTTTTTGCGAATACAGACTAACACGGCTGCTACTCTGAAACCTACAAATATCTAGTGCCATTAAGCTTATCAGTGGTTGTGAATAAGTGGAGGAGAACATTTCTACACACTTAGATTACCAAATCTCTATTTAGGCATCTGAGTAAGTAGCCTCTTATTCAAATATACTGAGCACTCAGAGTTCCCAATAAAATCAGTTGGAATTGTATGTGTATATATATCTGATAGAAGAACTAAGACTTATAGCATATGGGTCTGTAACACCTGCTGGGGCTACCTGGAGCTGTCAGCCACTGTGTTACCTCTCTGCCTCAGCAAGAGGGAGTTTTGCTGGCTATTAGACAGTGTGTCAGCTCCCAGCCACACCAGTCTCTCTTTCTCACCCGCCGACTTCTCAAGGCTCTCCCAACCCTAGCCTTGTCTAGCCTTGCCTACCACTGTGTATTCACAGATTATATTAATTTTGCTGTTCTGTTAAAGAGTCAGTACATCACAGTTTATTAATTTAATGGGGATAAATACACCATTCCCTTCAAACAGCACTGAATTGGCTTATAGTAAGAGTAAAACAAGTTTATTAACAGTAGAGCATGGATTAAGTGATACCAAGTAAAAGAGATAAAGATAGAGATGGTTACAAGCAAATAAAAGTGAAAACACACATATACAAGTCTAAAACTCAGTCTAGCAAGGTACAGTTTCTTTTACACACAGTTTCCTTTCCAGCTTTTTATTGGCCAGCCTTGCCAGAACCCATCAAATTGCTTGTTCTTTGTCTTCTTAAGGTGAAGGATAAAGATGGAGTCTCTCTCTTTGTTCCTTACGTCCCCAAAGGGACGTCTTTGTCTTACAAGTCAGAAAGGCCTCTTGGGGGTTCAGTCTCATGTGACTTTCTGTGGTGCACCGTTATAGGTTTATTTACAGCTAATAGGTAAATTGAGGTTAAATCCACATTCTTTGACCAGGACAGGCCTGTTTATCACCTTTACCTAGGCTAGACTGTCTTGTCTTAAACATGTTCTAGTAACATCAAACAGAGGGAATTCATAACTTCATACATAATGTTAACACGTTTTTTGCAATTATATTAATAACCAGTGAGTTATTAGCTTTCAGAGGATACCTCACAAGGCCTATTTTGTACAAATATTACTGAGGTAGTATGTAGTAAATATGTCAGGCCTGACGAGAGTTGCTGTCAGAGTAGTGAACCATAAATGGGCCTCTGTGTCCCATTGTCCTTTAATATTTTTAAGTGCTGTATTTTGTGTCCTACAGAAAGGCGAACATGGAGATGTAATGATAGTTCTTAAAGGAGGTAGAACCCAATCCAATAATTGATCAGGACTCAAAGCTCCCCTTGAGTTCACTGAGAGCTCTTCATGTAAACTGATTGCACTGAGCACACAGAACATGTGCAATTTGCTTTTTAGACCCAGTTATACCCTTCTTTTAATTCTCAACCCATTTCTTAAATGTAATGCTTCCTCAGTTACATCTAGCACCACAAAAAAGGCATAGGACTTTATAGGTAATAGGGAACCAATATTTAGTTTGCATAATGTAAATGAGAGCCATTTCAAAATGCATAATGTATAGACGGTCTCTGACATCTAAATTTCAATGATATCCACAATAGTATACCAAATACTGTGGTTATCACAGTGGAAATGCTAATGAAGTTCACTTTGTAGACAATGTTTAAATTAAGTGATGTTAAAAAGTTTTTTTTTTAAAGCTGAAACTAGAGTTTCTTATAGGACATGCATAATTAAGGAAACAGAAATAAATCAATGTATATGTATCAGACACAAGCACTAAACTTACAAGATGGCAAATACAGTAGACAGATGCTTCAGGCTAGATACAAGTTTGACCCAGTGCTGTACCTAACCAATTCAAAATCATTTCTTTTTAATATTACTAAAATAGCACTTTGCACCATAATGTAACTTACTTTATTTATAATAGTAAACTGTTGATCCTTTCTTTGATGGTGACTAATGTGGCAACACTCACCCTTTCACAGCAAGAGACTGAGAAGAGAGAAAAGAGGGACTAATGCCCACCAATGAAAGCTGGTCCAAATAGCTTGGCGATAAAGTATTTTGAGAGAATAGTTCAAAAGTCACATTGATGTAATTTTTCACTGCACATTTTATGTTTTATAACCCATCAACAAAAAGATAGAAATCTTTAAACTTATACATGATAAATTACTTTCAAAATATACAGTTAATCATCCAGTAAACTTTGAACAGTTTAATATATGTATGGATTAAGCAATGCAAGCCTTCAGGAAAACTTTCAAACCAATGAATTCTAAATTGGGTGGAAAGGAAAGTGTAAAGAAAATGATTGCATCCAAAGTACTGTTTCCCTGTGTGGAAAGTCTCTGCAATACCTTTTAAAAGCTTTTTTTGCTCTTTCCCCTTTAAGTTTCATTTAATTTTTAGTTTGCACACCAAAAACAAACGAACAAACAAACAAACAAACAAACAAACAAACCCCAATTTCAAGACTAATACAAAAGCTAAGGGAGAAGCAGCAATGGAAAAAAAACAGATTAAAAAATCCATTCACCAGGGTTTACAAATAAAAAAGTAGTGGTCAGATTGGGCTTTTAAGACCCAGTCCTATGATGGGGATGATACAAATGAGTTTTGTGTCACAGGCCAGTTGTAGGTAGCATCATCTCAAAGGCACAGTGCCTCCTGTAGCTCCTTGCCATGTGAGTGATGGGGTACAACACTGATCCCCTCTACATCTAACCAGCTATTTCAACCATTGTGGAGGAGGGAGTGGGGCTATACTCTTTTCTGGGGCTAGCACCCCTGTGGGCACTACATGGTATTAAGGAAACCACAAGGAATGTAACTCTGATAGCGCTTGCACCTTTGCTCCCATTTATTCAGGCATACATTAGCCAGGCTTAGTCTGGCCCTTAGATTAATCATAAAGATAATATTTTAAAAGCCCCAATGCAGTGTTTAAGAAAGTTACCAGATTGACAGCATTAGAGACTGTAGCGCTCTGTTTATCTCTAATATAATTACAGGAGATGCAGTAGTAGTACAAGCTTCCCACCACCAAGCTACCTCAATCCTAACCCCGTGTAAGGGAGAAAGGGTAATTCAGTCACTAAAGCTAATCTGCCTTGGTCTCTCTGATGAAATTTATGGTAGTTTTAGCTTTGTGATCCAGATATCTGTCCCTGGGAACTGGACTCAGACTGCCAACTCACTTTACACAGGATGCTGGTCAGGAGAAGGCAACTGGAAGTTTAATGACTCTGTATCCCATGATCGATCCCTTTCTTAGAAAGAAGAGTGCAAAACAAAAAAAAAAGAGTGGGAGGAAATATTTCAGTGGATACAATGGGCATAACTAGGAAACACTATACAAATGGGTGATTTTCTCCTGGGGGAGGTGGTGAAAGCTAGTTAAAGCAGACCATGAAGCCATGTGTATGTATGTGTGAGTGCAAGAGAGAGAGGGAAAGACTACTGCTCTCAGTCAGCATTCCCAAGTTCATCATATGGTTATTTGAGATAGGTATTTGACTTTTTGGGTCAAGATTTGTCCAGTAAAGACTAAACTTAGAAGTGGCTGTGAGAGTTGCTTACATATGAAGATTAGAAAAGAGACATAGAATACAAACACTCATTTATGGTGCAACAACATCTTGAATGAGATTCTTTAGTGCAGCTCTAAGAGGTGTAGCACAAAGTTTGCAGCCTAGATGGCACAGGACAGGAGAGAAGCTGCACAGGAGCTGCTACACCAGCCCTACACCACATGGGGATTCACCTCTCTGGGGACTTCTCAGGTGACTGGATGAGCAGTCGTTATGGTTGCATTACACTGCCAGAGAGCCAGAAAGCAGCCAGAATGGGTGCCAGGTCTTTGCTTTTGTTTCACCCGTCTCAAAGAAGAAAGGCATTGTAGATGAGTTTCCTTTACCAAAGGCTGATTTTCTAAAATGATGTTTTTGGCTCACACCTTAGTCCTTTTGGAGACAGTATGCTATCATATCCTTGCAAGACTCAGCAGTTGCACCCTGGAAAGAGTGCTTATCCTAATCCTCATTTGGCATTGTCAAATAATCCATCTGTGCAGAGGTTCTGCATCAGTGATTAATGACATATGCCATTAGCACTCTAACAGAGAGCAAAATTTATTTCAGAAGTGAAAACAGTATCTTCTGTGGTTCTGGAACATGTGTTTTACTTGTGAGATCTTTGGGTTATCAATTGTCTGTATGAGAGCTAACTAGTTCAGTGAGCAATCTGGGAAACATGCTGTTATGATATGGAAACTTCTGTGGTCTGGGCCTCATTGGCTATAGTCATTGCATGATATCCATAAAAATCCACAGGATCAAAATCTGTTTATGTTTTTTGTTGACTGGAGGGTGATGCTGCAGATATATATTACCATCAGACTTATCTGAGCTAAGAAGTGTAATATCTAGCTCACCTAGACAGACCTATGCTAGCTCTGCTCAAGCTAGCATGCTAAAATAGCAATGTAGTTGTGGTAAAGCATTCTGTGGTTTGAGCTAGCCACCTGAGTATGTACCAACACCCATCGCTCTCAAGTATGTACTCGGGCAGCTAGCCTGAGCCACTGCCTTTGCTGTCCCAGCTACACTGTTAGTGGGTATGCACACATAAGCTGGGAATCACACCTCCCAGGTCAAATGTAGGTGCACCTATAGTGCTTCTACATGATTGGGCCCCAGAATACACAATGAATCTACAATAGAGTGAGGAGTTATTTTTGCTTAAAAAAGAGTGGTGTATAAAGAGCACATTCTGTGGCATATATAACAAATGGAAAGTTAACAATGTCATACAATTCATACATGCAGATGTTGTGTAATGCTTGAAAATAAAATAATAATAGCAACAACTGATAGATTAATTCTCCTAAAAGTATCACCTAGAAACCAATTTGTGTATTTGGAAGTGAAAGTTTGATTAATAACTGTGGTGTCTCTCTCTGTGCTTTGAAAAGCACCTATAGCTATAAAACCTAAAGTTTGAGTAATTTTATCAGTTCATGGTTCTCTTAATTACTCAAAGAGATTGTATGATTTCTTCGTTACATCCATACTTTTGGTAAATTGCTTAGTACTGAGATCTGAAAAATGTATGCTGATCTATTTTTATTGTCAGTATGTTCATTTTTCAGGCCCTTGATTTAAAAAAAATCAACACAATATATCATTATTTCATTCTTGTTTTCAAATGATCAGACTTACATAATGTATAGTGTGCTATAAAGAATAAGGAATGGTTCTCAGAGAAAGTCTCCAATTTCCTTTCAGAGCATTTTTGAAGAATTTCTTTCCACAACAATTTCACGTCTGTTGAGGTATCCTTGATTTTTCTATTCTAACTTTGCTTTCAATTTAACAGAATTTGACAAAAGCAAAATTTAACTTGAAAGCAGAGGCTGTTTAGCAAAGGCATATGCTAATGTGAAATTCCATTTTTGATTGGAATAGCAGCCATTTTTGAAAAAGTGCTGTCACCTAGCAACCAACATAGATAGCTACACTGAACACACACACAACACACAATTACAAAAATATATACATCTGGTGTTTAGATTTCATATGCCACTTTCAAACAAAGGCATTACATAATACTGCCAGTATTCCATAATCAATAGACAGTTGTATTTAAGAAGAGGCTAAAAGCAAATAGTATTAATATACTGTACTTATATAGCCTAGATCAAAGGGTCTGAAAGAGCATTTGGTCCTTGAATCGCCTTCCAGTAGTAGTAGTGGGGGCAAGAAAGCTTAATGCATTTAGAATTAACTAGGGGAGGAGGCAATTGAAGCTGTTCCACTGTGGCTAAATAATTAAATAGTAGGGGTTCCTACTCTCAGGGAAGTGTCCTAACTACCAGTATAGAGAGACATTTTCATTCTTTTGCTGGCCCGGTGATTCTACTTATACACAGTGGAACAGCTTCAACAGGAGAGACTGAGGTAGCATTGTATCAGGATATCCCATAGCTCAGTGGTTAGAGTACACACATAGGCGGTGGGAGACCCCTGTTCAAATCCTTTCTTTCCCCTTTTGGTAAAGAGTGGGGGAATTGAACCTACACATCCCAGGTTCTCTAACCAGTGGAATATAAGTTATAAGATAGACACCTTCACCTGCTGTTTTGTGTGGAGTGAGGCAGATGGTTGACTCATTCTCACAAGAAACAACTTAGCTACCTGGCTCCAGGAGATGGGTTCCAGGCTGAGGATCACAAGCAGAGATAGACTTCTCCTGGCAACCCAGACCTAGGGGCTTATTTCTGAGAGGAGGCAGAGCTTAGGACACCTCTCTGTTCTCTGCATCTCTCATTGGTCAGTTTGGGTGGCTCCCTGCCTAGTATACTGGATTTATGGATTCCATTCTCAGGAGTCTCTCTGTCCCCATTCACTGAATATGGATCCAAAGCACGTAACTCCAGTTTTCTGGATCACAGTGTTATACCTGTGATTTCCTGGGCACCTAAAGGTTAGATGTTGTGATGCTCATCATTGCAATGCCTATGTCCCCTTGTGGATCATTTATAGCAGTATTTGTGTATGGTGCTTTATTGGTTTCTAAACTGATATAGTTAAAGGGGTACAAAAACTACCCCATCTATTTTGAAATAATAAATAAAATAGCATTTGCATTTCATTTTAAGTGTCTTGTAATTGTTCATTCATTAGCTATTTTTTGTAGTACTACTGGTCACAATGAGATCATTGATATTTACGTGGATGTAATATATAATAGATGTTACATTTTAATTCAGAATTCATTCAAAATAATTAAACATAAATTAATATTGAAATTCAAGTCAACAATATCTTTAAAAGAAAGCCTGTAGGAGAGTTAATGTACATTAATTGCTCCATGAAAATAGTGGCACAGAGGAAGCCATTCACAGTACATGCAATGAATGTATTGCATGTCCCAGAAAAAACTGGTTGCTCATGGCCCAGATCCAGCCATCAGGCCAATTCCATCCGGCCCCCGAATGAGCATGGAATGTGCCATTTTAAAATGGGGTCCTCCATACAGCATGACTTCATCTCACCATACGTTTGAGGTCACACTTTATGGAGGATGCCATTTTAAAGTGGCATCCTTCATGCTCATTCGGAGGTCTTGCACTCTTCATATTGGGGATGACATTTTGTGGAGCATCAGGAAAGCAAGTGGATAATTGAATACACAGGGCATGTACTGGAGGGAGGGAAGGAGGAAGGGACCAAATTAAGCAAGAGTCAGTCAGTAGTGGCCACTGGCCAAGAGTCATTAAACTTATAGGTTTCAGAGTAGCAGCCGTGTTAGTCTGTATTCGCAAAAAGAAAAGGAGTACTTGTGGCACCTTAGAGACTAACAAATTTATTAGAGCATAAGCTTTCGTGAGCTACAGCTCACTTCATCGGATGCATTTGGTGGAAAAAACAGAGGAGAGATTTATATACACACACACAGAGAACATGAAACAATGGGTTTATCATACACACTGTAAGGAGAGTGATCACTTAAGATAAGCCATCACCAACAGCAGGGGGGGGAAGGAGGAAAACCTTTCATGGTGACAAGCAGGTAGGCTAATTCCAGCAGTTAACAAGAATATCAGAGGAACAGTGGGGGGTGGGGTGGGAGGGAGAAATACCATGGGGAAATAGTTTTACTTTGTGTAATGACTCATCCATTCCCAGTCTCTATTCAAGCCTAAGTTAATTGTATCCAGTTTGCAAATTAATTCCAATTCAGCAGTCTCTCGTTGGAGTCTGTTTTTGAAGCTTTTTTGTTGAAGTATAGCCACTCTTAGGTCTGTGATCGAGTGACCAGAGAGATTGAAGTGTTCTCCAACTGGTTTTTGAATGTTATAATTCTTGACGTCTGATTTGTGTCCATTCATTCTTTTACGTAGAGACTGTCCAGTTTGGCCAATGTACAAACCAAAAAGGAGGACCAATTTGACCTCTAAGCATCTTTCAGGAATGTCCACCCTGTGGCCAAAATGAAGGTTGGTTCATTGTTGCAGCTTCGGTGTAATTAATCTCCCCATTCCTTTTTCAATCCTTCACAAGCTGTTGTCGGCATTTGGAAATGTGTCTGGCTCTTGCATGGGCACGAAGAGTAGAACATAGGAAGATATGGAAGGCTATCTCCCTTGTGTATGCCACACAAGGTTCAGACACAATAGCAATCCTTGTGCTCTGGAAAATGGAAAACTGCCCTTTCCTAGTGCCACATTGTGTGAAAGTCGCACCAAAAGGGGCACAGAAATGAAATGGGCTTTGGCTCTTCCCTCTCCGCACTTGGTCATAGGTCTGGCAGTGTGAACCCACAGGAGAAGGCAGTATCTGCACCATCCCCTTGGATGCTTTTTTCAAAGACTTCTTTTAGTCACTGCCATCAGCAATGTGAGGCTATTCAGCATGGCGATGCGCAGTGTGATCTCTACAACCCCACTGTAGCCTGTGTCCATCTGGCATAATATGGCTTTTATGGAGTCAAAGTCTGCCCTCAGTTACACCTGTGCTTTCCCATTGATATAAATGGGATTATTGGAAATGTTGCATAAATGAATAGTCAATATAGGGTGAAATGCACTGCAGTGCAGAGGAGTCACACAAGGCTCTATGGACTACTGAAACCCTATGTAAAATGGCACAAAATTAGAGCCTGGATTGAGCTCTTTGCAAATTAATCTATTTAATAGATTATGCCTCTACATATCTCTTGATCTGAAGCAATTGAAACCAACAGTCCGAACAACTACTCTGTTGATGTTCTCTTTCACTTCAGTTTAGGAATCACCTAGTGAGTTTCATTCTTAATTCTGCATTTTTAATCCTAAAGAATACTTCCAATTTCTGCTTCATTTATTAATTTGTTTAATTTTAATAATGTTTCTATATCGAGCTGAGCTACAACAGGTTACTGAAATTGAACCTTCGTAGAATATCAACTGAAAAAAACAAAAGCAAACCATTTCTTAGAGTAATTAAATTGACCCTTTATTCAATAGGCTACATGGTCTTTTGATCACAACGATGGAAATGCAGATATTTCTTAAAGGATTAGAAGTCTCTAAGATTTTTAAATGAAGGGTCAAATCCATCTGCTGCCACACAATACATTTTGAATGGGACCGACATCGTGGTTTGTGGTGGAAGGGTGGATTCCAGTTCCTATAGCCAACTTTTTGTTCCCTTGTTAATGAAACTGCCAGCATAGCTCTGACTGAGAATAAGGTTGTGGAAACTATATCTCCAATCTTACAAACTCTTGCATTGGGTACAGTTAATTATGAACATAAGTATTTGTAGGATTGGGGCCTATCAGTTTACTTGACAGTTCATTGAGTAAGCAGAAGGCTAGGAAGGGTATAGGCTAAGCTCACTGCCATGAAAAAATTAGTAATGTAAGTAGAGATGCATATGCCAGAGGTATCTTTGTCATGGTCTGATACTTAATGCACACAACTGGGACTCTACAGATCTGGGTACAATGCCCAGTTCTATTAATTGTTTCTTGTGTAGCCTTAAGAATATTGCTTACCATCTCTGAATATTCATTTTTTTACTCTGAAAAATGGGGATAATAATGTAACTCTCAGGGTTTAATTAATTAACATGTACAAAACACTTGCAGATTCTCAGACAGAAGCCAATATAGAAATGGAAAGTATTAATACACTACATTTCCATGATTAGATTACAAAAAGCAAATATTACAATAATTATTTTTGCCTTATGAATTGTATGTATTTTATCATTTATATATGACTAGTTTAAATTCTCCCTGTTAAAATCAACACATCTGGGTTTTAGAAAGGCTGAAACAATCCACCCCTCTGTCCATCTCAAAGGTTAAAATATCATGAAGTGGTATTTGAAATGGTTGACTACAGAGTTATGAACAGGAGTATGCATCACAAAATCTGTGACTCTGGAAAGCATGAGGGGATCCGATATTCATTGTGTATGATTAGTGATTCACTTGGGCCTAATCTGCATTTTTAAATGAAAATGAACTTTATAAAAAAATGTTTCCTGTTGGCTTTGAGGGAGAAAAAGAGTCTAAATCTGTGCTATATTTACAAATCTTTGCGTCAGCTAACAAGAAACACTGTATCAACTTGTAAAACAATCTGTTAATTTGTAATGTAATTAAAAATGCATATTTTGCAGTAGCTCAAAACTGTAAGCTTGTTTAATGGAATTTAAATGGCATATTTATTTTGCAACTTCAGATATGATATTAATAAACTACTTGATTTAGACCTCATTTGCATAGTAAGTGAATATAATTAAAATCAAAGTTTCATTAAAAGATTACAGGAAAATATTTAATCTGCAGCATATTTGCAGGGAAACAACCAACAGAAATTATATCAGGAATAACTCAAATCACAGCAGCAACTGTACATTGGGCTAACTATGTTCATATTGTACATATGTTGAATTGTGTCCACAGTAATAAATCATTTGTAACTATTTTGGCACCATCTGAATATAATTTTGTTTTAATCATGTTTGTATCCCTTTTTATCTGGTTTTCATAAACGTCCCTGTGACTGAAGCTTATGCAAATATTGATAAAAAACAAATTTTGGATCTTCAGCTGAGACACATTTAATCATGAGTCTGAATTAATTTCATAATAAAAAATTCATGTCGGGCAAAAATGAAAGCAATTTGTAATAGCTGTGTCATCCAGTCAGGGAACAGAAATAAGAGCATGTAACATATGTGACCAACCACACAACTCAAATAGCAAATCTTGAATATTGATTATATAACACAGTGATCAGCTGGCAAGTAATAGATAGGCTGTGTCCACCCAAAACATCAAAAAGTACTGCCAACCCCAAATGTTCATGAGTCATGCCCCACAAATCAGGAGATAGAGTGCCTGAGTGCCTCTGTTTGATCACTTAGATTCATGGCTTTAGGCTTTACTCTGCAACCATGAGGGTTGCAAGTCTACATGAAATAAAAAGATAAAGTTGAAACTGTTATATAATCACGACTCCATGCACTTGTAATTTATGAAAAATACCATAGATAGTGACACTTGCAATAAAATTGTGAGTTGGTAACTCTGACATACCAAATTTCTAATGGTGATAAAATGTATAAAAGTCTTGCAGCCATTATGTGAGGAGGGGGAAAAGGGTATATTTGCGAAATAAATTGTTAATTGCAAACCATTCTGCCAGATCTAATGAACAGTGAAGTGAAATGATATACACTGATCTGTGAGCAGAGGTATTAATGAAAGTCTATCGGTCTTGCTTATGAGTCAGGCATGGCCAATAAATACTGAAAAACCACTTCCCCACCTCTAAAAAGGATGGTGCTGTATTATGAGCTAAAGTGCACCTAGGTCTGCAAGGGAGAGAAAGATGTCTCTCACCTTCCCTGTGTTCTTGTATAGAGACCTTATGCTTCTACTTTGTGAAATCTGAGTTGCGGGGAGGGCAAGGCAAAGTTGGAGCAATGGCAGAACTGGGCTAACATGGGGCAAGGGGTCCTAACATGTAGACAGAAGTCACAGCATGTAGTGCAGCACATGCTTACCAATTGCTAGCAGCTGTGCAAATCCATTAACATGCCCTATCAGGTAGGCAGGGCCTTCCTCAAAAACTGTGCCTCCCTGAGCCAATGAGATTGTTCAGCTCCTTCTCACTCCCACCTCACACCAATAAGACCTACTGTGTAATAACCCCAGCTAGTTGTTTATTGCCTCTGCCTGATTCAAGTAAGATTTGGATAGGCTTGAACTTTCAGTCTCCTGCAGGCATTTTGGATCTGTGCTTCTCCAGCAAAATCATTGGGAACAGGTCTGATCTGAGTCCAAGAGTCTTACTATCTTCAAAGTTTTGGGTTGTTCAAATTTGCAATTTTGATTTGGGCTTATCTCTAGCATCAAGTATAATATCAGCATGGATAGCTAGCCAATTGCCGACAAGTGAGTTTTATCTAGTGGTTTAATTTCCTTCTCTTCTAGTCTTGATATCAAATTTCCTTTTGAAATACAGTAGAAGCTTACATATTTCAGATTAAATGGATTTATTTCAATTGCAATACCATTTGGCACTGTGTAAATTATTACTGAAAAGCACTAAAAGAAATATAGTCCAATAGCACCACAATACTTAAGTGTCTGTCAGCAATTCTATTATAAACCCTCTATTTGATGTTTTCTTAATGACATGAGCTTGAAAGATGAAACTCAGGGGTGTTAGCCCAGATTCACTTTTGTAAAATCAGAAAGGAAAAAAGGGGATAATTGGTAAATTGATCTAGCTATTAATGATTCAGATATAGTAAAATTATAAAATGCAGAATACTAAATCTGTTCTCAGAAGACACTACCAGCAAAGACAAAATGCATCATTGTTTTAGCCGACTAGAATCCATTTTCAGAACAGGTTTCAGTGAAGATAATGGGAAATCAGAAAGCGTTCAGAAACCAATCTTACTGACAATATAGTTCCATATTAAGATTTGCGTGGTAAGGCCCCACTCATGGCTTCTTTTGACTCTGAAGTCAACCATTTAAAAAAATTCATAGAATCATAGAATCATAGAATATCAGGGTTGGAAGGGACCCCAGAAGGTCATCTAGTCCAACCCCCTGCTCAAAGCAGGACCAAGTCCCAGTTAAATCATCCTAGCCAGGGCTTTGTCAAGCCTGACCTTAAAAACCTCTAAGGAAGGAGATTCTACCACCTCCCTAGGTAACGCATTCCAGTGTTTCACCACCCTCTTAGTGAAAAAGTTTTTCCTAATATCCAATCTAAACCTCCCCCATTGCAACTTGAGACCATTACTCCTCGTTCTGTCATCTGCTACCATTGAGAACAGTCTAGAGCCATCCTCTTTGAAACCCCCTTTCAGGTAGTTGAAAGCAGCTATCAAATCCCCCCTCATTCTTCTCTTCTGCAGACTAAACAATCCCAGCTCCCTCAGCCTCTCCTCATAAGTCATGTGCTCTAGACCCCTAATCATTTTTGTTGCCCTTCGCTGTACTCTTTCCAATTTATCCACATCCTTCTTGTAGTGTGGGGCCCAAAACTGGACACAGTACTCCAGATGAGGCCTCACCAGTGTCGAATAGAGGGGAACGATCACGTCCCTCGATCTGCTCGCTATGCCCCTACTTATACATCCCAAAATGCCATTGGCCTTCTTGGCAACAAGGGCACACTGCTGACTCATATCCAGCTTCTCGTCCACTGTCACCCCTAGGTCCTTTTCCGCAGAACTGCTGCCGAGCCATTCGGTCCCTAGTCTGTAGCGGTGCATTGGATTCTTCCATCCTAAGTGCAGGACCCTGCACTTATCCTTATTGAACCTCATTAGATTTCTTTTGGCCCAATCTTCCAATTTGTCTAGGTCCTTCTGTATCCTATCCCTCCCCTCCAGCGTATCTACCACTCCTCCCAGTTTAGTATCATCCGCAAATTTGCTGAGAGTGCAATCCACACCATCCTCCAGATCATTTATGAAGATATTGAACAAAACGGGCCCCAGGACCGACCCCTGGGGCACTCCACTTGACCAAATTATTGGTCATATCTAGATGGTAAAATAAGATTAATTTATTTTGCCATAATAGTAGCCATTATTTCATGTATATGAAGTTTACAAGAGTAAGGGTTTCCCCCCTTTTGCCTACAGATATTATAGGAGCAGCTACTGAAAGTCATCATGCTAGGTGTGTTCCCTTAAGGTTCTCCTCCTTACAGCTACTAACACCTGTTACAAGGTGATGATTTTGCTCTTTTTGGGTTAAACACTCAGATTTCTTGCTTATACTTTTGAGCCCCAAACTGACCATAAAAAGGGAACTATTTTTATTATGTAGAGGATGAATTATAAAAAAACATCCCAGGAGCCAAGAACTAAAATAACACACACACACACACACACACATAGAGTGTCAGATACTAAGTTTGGTTTACCTTTATGATTTATTAGTAAATAATTATTTCCAATTCCATGTGCCTTTTCCAATTAATATTCATGAAAGTTTAAAATATGTTTTGTTTGTACATTTTCATCTGACAGTGTTAATTATCTAACATGACTCAGGCTTGCCTCCTCCAGAGTTTTGACTGTGATTTGGTCAATCTGTCTCTGACTAACATTTGTGAAGTAGTGGCATTATATCATTTCAGTTCTTACTAGCTTACTATCTGACAGGGTGCTTACTTTATTTCAGCAAAACAAACAGAAACACACAGACACAAATTCATGCACTATCTGCACAACAAAGGTGACAAAAGGATGTAGTTAGAAAAAAACAATGAGGGATGTCCAATTTCTGTGTGCATATGAAGCTCTGGATATTTTGAAGTCTGTCTTTTATTGTTCTAACTTCATATCATAAATGCTGGTCAAGATTTTCAAAAGTAATAAGTGGTTTTGGGTGCCAGACTTGAGACAACCTTAGAGGGATCTGATTTCCAGGGAGCAGGTAATTAGAACTTTCTAAAAAACCCTATAAGGAGTCTTAAGTTGGGCACCCCAAAATTGAAGTGCCTACAATAACTAGTTGTATATAAAAATATTGGCCACTATTTTGGTCAAACTATAAGTTACATTTTGACTCCCAAATGTCCTCACTTTCACTGAATTTGATGGTTTCAGTGAACATTTACCTAGAAATAATGATATATCTGTGATTGAGCTATCCGTCTGCCTTGTGTCCACAGTAGTTTCTGAGTTGTTGTTGTTGAGGAAGAAGTATATTTTTAATTAAACCCTGTTAGCACCTAGTACTACTGTACTGGCCAGATCACTACACTCTTAGTCTTAAATGAAAATAATAACATGTAGCATAGACATAGTGCTTTCATCATCAAATTTTAGAGAATAAGCTCTTTGGGACATGGACTACGTCCTGTCTATGTTTTGTACTGTTCCCAGCAAATCATTCTGAAACATATTAATAAAATAATAATACTTTGCATTAATAGACTGTAGCACTTTTCCATTTTCAAAATGACTAATTAATGACCAATTAATTTTCTTCACTAGACTATTCTAAGATAAGTATTATTAACCTCATTTTACAGAGGGAGAAATGTGTGCCGTGTATCTAATCAGGTAGCTTGAGACATTGAAACATATGGCACCATTTCAGTAAGTATTAATTTTTTTTCTTGGCAGTGTTGTACTCTGCATATTTACAAATTCAGTTATGTTAATATTGGTATTTTAAGTGATCTCTTCTATTTGATGGTTTACAAAACTATAAACATATAACTGATAATCTTTCTCTTGCAAAGGTGCTGGAAAAAAGTTGTTGCAACACAATTATAGACTCACTTTAGTATCTATCACTTCTTGACTACGATTCTGAATTGAAATGGGAGTGTTCTACTGAAACTGCCCTTGAAAGAGTTTGTAATGACCTCCCTCTTCAGACTGTTAACAATGTCCTTTCATGGCTCATTTTACTCAATTTAATGTCTTCTCTAGATATCATTGACCCTGGTATCATTTTACATCATTCTAAGACCTTGTAGGCCTCCTTGGTTTTGTTCTGTCATGACTCACATCTTCATCTAACTTAAGCAATATTTCTTTGTTAATTAATTACGGTATGCATCCTATTTTCCTGTTCCAGTTTGCTTTAGGGTTTTAGATTATGATCGGTGCTATTCATTGCTCTCACACTCCTCATATTTTCATTATGGTTAACTCATTAGTGCTATGCTTATGGTACCACAATTTTCTGCTGCACTCTCTTTTGATGCTTCTTTAAGGACCTTCAGTTTTACTATTTTGCTGCATAGACATTCGAACTAAAGATATTTTTAAATTAATCCTAATCTGATGTTTATGACTGTCATAGAACTTTCGTAAGAAAAAATTTTCAGTGACATTTGGTATCTGTAATCAGAAGCACCGTATTAGTTTTTTGTTTCTCTTCTCTGCATTCACTTTCTTAATTAGTGAACAGGACATTGGTAAGTCTGGGCTTGGATTCCTGTGTCACAAAAAGGGTACATTTTGTCATAGTGGGAATATAGCAAGGTTGTTGTTCATACATCCACCATTGGATGTTATCAGAATCGGTTCTGTTTCCATGACATCCAGATTCTGTTTCTCAATTTGTATGTTTTTTTCTTCGAATTTTGCTATTTTTCAGATGACCTCTCAGTTATGCAGATGGGTGCCTTTGTTCATGGATTTCCTGCTGTTACAAAATTCAGTCACAACTGAAGCCGGGAAATCATGTGATTGGTGCTTGGCTGTGTTTTTTCTGAGAACCAGTCACACTGATTCATACTCCTTTGCCCTCTCTCCCACAGGTGCTTCCACACAGCATTTCCTCCATCCAGTAGCACTGCCTGTTACTACAAGGGTAAGGTGAAACTCTGTGAAGCATGGGCATGGCGAGAGACAGGAGCACAATAACAAGAGCAGTAAAAGAAGCAGGCCTTGTAGGGAAAACTCCTTCAGATCTGAAGCAAGCCTGATTGGGAATGCATGGCTGAAAGGAGTTAGAATAGGAGGAGAGGAGTTCAGCGGGCTTGCAGTGCCTTGGGGAGCCTGAGTAATTGGTCATAATATTAGTCTCAAGAATAACCATGCTGATTATCTTGCCATTATCTAAATCACTGATGAATATATTGAAAGAACTGGACCCAGAACTGATCCCTGAGGGACCCCACTTGATATTCCTTTTCAGCCTGACTGGAATGACACATTTCTTCATTATGGCTTGACAAATTTCAATTTGTCCTTATATATCTCTGCCCATACTGTTAGAGTCTCAGCAATATTCTACCTAAGTTTTCTAGGTGGTCTGCATCTGTTTTCAGCATGATGATGATATCGTCTAAAAAGGACAGAGTTCCATGGATTTGTTTTATAACACCTGCTCCATGGCACATTTCCATATCACACAAGTTGATGCTACTTCAAAGTGCAGCAACTGAAACAGTTCCTAATGGATATTCACTGTGAGTAATGCACAAGAGTAAGGACTTATCTGCATAAATAAGATGCCCTGAAATCACCTTCATGAACTCCTACACACTTGCTAATGTAGTGCAAAAGTCCTTACTATGTGACACGTTTTGCCTATTTTTAAAATAGGATTAATCATTAATGTAAAATCATCCCAAATCCTTACATTCTTCTTGACACGTACATCTGGGGAACTTCCCCCTCACTGTGATCTACCACACTTATCGTTCTTTTACAGTTTTATACTTCCAGTTCTAGTTCAACTTTTGATGTGAAAGCATATGGAATTTGGATGGCATCTTTCTTCTAGTCTTGAATATCTTTTCATTTGTCTGGATTGGTATCAAAAACAGAAGCATGCTTTTCCAGAAGTTTTGTTGTCAGTCTTCTGTTCAATATATATTATATTGTTATACTATATTATTATAAAAATACAAGATTATTTAAAGTATTCTAAATTATATATTCTAAATTATAGTATTACAAATTATATATTGTAATGGTATTTTAATGTCATGTCAGTTTAACTTAACCTGTGGTCACTTGCATTTTGATATTTGTTTTCAGTTGCAATATGCACTGGCTTTATTTCTTCTCTTCTTTCCAAACATAAACCTTAATATACACAAGTGAGAGAGTGCTAAATAACAAGGTTGTTGAAACTTTACCCAACCCAAAACAAGCCACTTTTATATTCTCAGGAAAACAGCAAAAATATATATAGCCTGTATTAAACAAAACATAAACTATATAATGAGACTTACATCAAAAGGATTTTTTGTCCTGACCATAAAAGGCTGATATTCTTGAAAATGAAAATGGCAGCAGTTCCATGGAGTAACCCGAATGGCTTCCCTCTTGCTCTTGTTGTGTTTGCTTTCGTCTGTCTTTTTAAAAGAAATTATTTTCCATTCCATATTATCAGTCTATATGAGGTGTATAGCCTACTGAACTTCAGAGGTCATGGCATTTCTCAGGTTTAACAACATCACCTAAACAGTCCTCAAATCAGCCTTTGCCTCCTTATTTGATGCTATGCCCACTGGGTAATGCCACTAGGAAAAAGGGAGAAACTGAATCAACAACTGATCCTCCCTTCCCATCCAGCCAGATTTCAGTTGACTTGGAAGCCTGTCAAAGGAAAGACACCCATCTTGTCCTGAAGATGACTTCCCTCATGTACCTTCTCTTTTATTTATGTTGTCTGATTGGGTTTGGTTGAGGAAATTGATTTGAAAAAAACCCACACCAGCTTTTGAGTAAGCTGAGAATGGTTTGAGTCACATTTTTATCACTGAAGAAAAAGGCTACCAGAGACAAGCTGGGTTTTGTAACTTTTTGCCTCCTTAGTTATGTAGATAAGAATAGAAGCTTTAACATTATATCTGATGAAGAAGTCAAAAAGTTAAACCCTGACATTTAAGTACTGGCTGTGGGGAGCACAAAACTTGTAATTAACCACAACAGATGGTTATCTTTTGCTATTTGCTATAGTATTACCATCAGAAAACTTCTGTAGTCTTTCAATATATTGTTCCCTGTCATCACAGTGATCCATGTATCTAATAAACCAAGCCATTATGTTTAGGCCCAGACTTACCCGTTGTGTTCACTAATTAAAGTGTTAAACCAAATTGCCTATCCAGGAATCCCATTTTAATTCCCAGTTTCAGGCATCTTGAGGCTTCCTTGGATAGAAACAGCTGTATGAGACTACACACACAAACAGTTTTCTCCTCCTCTCCAAGACCTTACACACATGGAATGAGCTGACCTAGTGTCTCCACAGAGTCCACTAGTTACTGCCACTCCTTTCTCTTTCCCATACTTGCTGCACAGTGTTGCCTCACCTCAGCTCTTCCCACACTGCCTCTGATTCTGCCATTTTGGGAGGAGTTGAGGTCAGGGCAGCCTAAATTGGTGGCAGATGGGAGAAACATAAAGAGTGCCAATAAGTGTATTGCCCACATCGGCTAGCTGGCAAAAACAAGTGGGAGGCCAAGGAGCTGAAACAAGGCCATGAAGTAGCATCTCCATTCAAAAGCTGGATTTGGCACAGATCTGAACATCCTAAAGAGGCAATCTTTAATAATACAAGGGAGGAAGGAACTACAATGTTTGATACCACCTTTTTCAATGAAAATACAATTTCCCTTCTTTTGATTGTATATATTAATGTAATTAGTTTTTAGTAATATTTATTTAATTACCATAGCTGCTGTCTTGTGTTTTCCTTTCTTCTTCTCCCCATACACTTTCTTAATTTTCCATAAACAACATTTACCCTTTATTGTTGTAGAAATCGAGCCATCTCCTCTCTTCACTGTTATAGATTTTCCCCTCCTAAGTCTTTCCCTAATTTTTATTATTTCTTTCTTATTTCTCCTCCATTGTATTTTTCATATCCCCACTAGCCCCATCCTGGCTCATTACTTCGCAAAGGCAGTTGAAAAATTGAAGAGGATTCAGAGAAGAACTACAGGAATGATTTGAGGTCTGGATAAAATGCCTTATAATGAAAGACTAAGAGACTTATCCTTAGCCCATTAATGTTAATGGGAGCCTTTCCACTGACTTCCATGGACTTTGGATCAGGCCCTAAAGGAAATCAATCTATTTAGCTTATTGAAGAAAAGTTTAAGAGGAAACTTGATTATGGTCTACAAGTACCTAGAGAGGTAGAAGAGATCTGATGTTACAGGAGTCTAATTTAGCAGACCAAGACTAAATCCAGCAACTGGAAGTTCAAATTAAAAATATTGATACTGGAAATAAGCCATATTTTAAAGCACAAGGGTAATTTAACAGTATTTGTCTAACCTGCTCTTAAAAATCTCCAGTGATGGAGTTTCCACAACCTCCCTAAGCAATTTATTCGGTGCTTAACCACCCTGACAGTTAGAAAGCTTTTCCTAATATCCAACCTAAACTTCCCTTGTTGCAATTTAAGCCCACAAGAACAATTCCCCCCTCCTCCTTGTAACAACTTTTTATGCACTTGAAACCTGTTATCAAGTCCCCTCTCAATCTTCTCTTCCCCAGACTTAACAAACACAATTTTTTCAATCTCCCTCATAGGTCATGTTTTCTAAACCTTTAATTTTATTGCTCTCCTTTAGAGTTTTGCCAATTTGTCCACATCTTTCCCAAAGTGTGGTGCCCAAAATTGGACACATTATTCCAGGTGAGCTCCAATTAACACAGAGTAGAGAGGAAGAATTACTTCTCATATCTTGCTTACAACACTCCTGCTAATACAGCCCAGAATGATGTTTGCTTTTTTGAAACAGTGTTACACTGTTGTTTCGTATTTAGCTTGTGATCCACTATGACCCCCAGATCCCATTCCACAGTACTCCTTTCTAAGCGGTGATTTCCCATTTTGTATGTGTACAATTGATTGTTCCTTCCTAAGTGGAGTACTTTTCATTTGTTCTTATTGAATTTCATCCTATTTATTTCAGACCATTTCTCCAGTTTGTCCAGATCATTTTGAGTTTTAATTCTATCCCCCAAAGCACTTGCAATCCCTCCCAGCTTGGTATCATCCACAAACTTTATAAGTGCACTCTCTATGCCAGGAGTACCCAAACTTGGTTCACAGCTTGTTCAGGGTAAGCCCCTGGAGGGCCATGAGATTCTTTGTTTACCTGCGGACACTCAGGTAAACAAAGCGTCTTGTGGCCCGCCAGGGGCTTATCTTGAACAAGCCGCGAACCAAGTTTGGGAACCCCGACTTAGATAAAGAGTCCCTACATTTGGTTCAGATCGTAAAGAATTTTCACCAGTATTTGCTGGAACAATTTTTTACCTTAGTATTGGACTCTCAGCTTCTGATATCTGTATTTATCCCCAGAAAAGGTATTCCTTTGCTGAGCACCACCCATTCACTATGCTGTACTGTGTCCCTCAGTATAACAACAAAAAACATCAATTTTTAAAAAGTCCACCTTTTTGTTAAAACTTCAGTAATTTTAACAAGTGTTTGCATTATTCTTAATGAAGTTTTTTTTTTTTTAAAAAATAGTATTGTATATAGATGTGTCACAATGCAACATCTCCCCAAGGAAGACATACAGATGTTAGATGTTTTGGTTTTCCCACAAACATTCATACAATTTATAAATGTTTTTCTTCACAAAATGGTATCAGAAAAAAAACCCTTATGAATATCTGTTAGCGCAAAAGGTTTATGTCACAATTGAAATGTCTTTGATTTCCCTGCTCCTGCTTGTAAAAGATTCAGTCATCTAGTTAGGGAAACAAACAAAATCATGTGACTTAATCACAGAATGAATAATGAGATAGTCAAAGAGAATAGTCAGTAATACTCATAAGCTTAACTATGTTAATATAAAGTATTTGTCAATCATTTCTGAATAATGAACATATTGTAAAAATCCAAATATGTGGAATTAATTAGAAAAAAATGGGCTACCTTTTTCAAATTATTTGCTATGAATAGTTCACCCATTAACTCACTCTACCTCTATATTGAAGCTGATAAAGAATGCAAAAAAAATCACCCATAGTTTTGAAACACAAGGATAAACATTACTGTTATTGAATGAATTTCACCAAACCAGTACTCCTAGCTGAGGTTAGTGTTTTTCTTGAAATTTTATTCTAAAAGAAACCCATCCTTTAATTGTCTTGAATATAACTTTAATTCACAATTCAATATGCTGTTCCATAAATTCTTTTACCACTGACATTTTCCTCTTTAGTGTAGTCCTTACTTGTCTCTGCATTGTTTACAATATAATGATTCATTTTTGTTCTTTTATCAATTGTTATAACCTTACAATGCTTTAAGGAATGGCTGATATGAATAGGAAGCATAGTCTGTTCTAATTTTCCCTTTAAATAACAGAATGTGACATTATCCAAAATATAATCTTGGAAATGTACAGTGTAGTAGTAAAATGGATCTATTTTTTTCAGTACAGGCACTCTACTGGAATATTATATGGAGACAAATTGGTAAACTAAATCTAATCACCTCCTGAGAATTGAAATCTTCACCTTGTAGGCAGCGTAAAATGTTGCCACAGAATTTTAATAGGAAGTGATGATTTTTTTTCAGAAATTCCTAAGATAGAGCAGTGAAAACCACTCAAAGTTCAGCCATCTGTAGCACTACTCCTTGAAAAATTCTTCTACTGTCAGGAGATGTGAGTTAATCATTTGTGATTTGTGCATCACTTATTGTTTCTAAGCTACAAATCTCCAATCTAGTAAAACACTTAAACACATGCTTAACTCTTCACATGTGAATAGCTCCATGAAGTCAATAGGAAAACTCATAGCTGAACACTGACATTTTCAAGGAGGCCTATAGGAGTTCGGCACCTAGTTTCCATTGAAAGTCCATGGGATTTGTCTGTCTAGCTCCTTTTGGACCTGGGAAGATCCTAGCCCACATTCTTTGATGGATTCTGGCCTAAATTTGATAGTCTCAGTTGACAGTCAATGTACTGGATTTTTAAACTGGTAATCGCAGTATCACAGAAGTGTAGAGCTGGAAGGGACCCTGAGAGGTCATCTAGTCCTTCCCATCCATGCTGAGGTAAGACAAAGTAAACCTAGAAACTTCCTGACAGGTATTTATCTAACCTGCTCTTAAAACATCCAGTGATGGAGATTCCACAACCTTGCCTGGTAACCTAATCCAGTACTTAATGAATGAACACAAATAGGTGGAAATACCTTTTGACAACACCTGAAAGTATTTAAATAAAAGATCTTATAGTTTAACTAAAGACATGAAAAGAAAAATGAAGAGTGAGCAGAAAGAATGGTTAGTGGAAGAGGACAAGGACTACGTATAGAAGATTATGAGTTCTGCATACATCCCTTTGAATTTTTAAATATTTTTTAAGTGTGAATTTGTCAGAGTGGTATGAAAAGTCCCATTAGCAGAACTGATTAAAAAATGGGAACATTTTTTGTGAACACTTTTGTGAAGAATAATCTTTTTTAGTCAAAATTTTCATGAACATTTTCATGAAAAAATTAAATTTAAAAGCTTTAGAGCAGCTCCACCCATTAGCAAATACAGTTGTCACTAAAAATCAGCCATGGAATTTCTTCTGAGTTAATTGTATTGTTTCCTCAAAATATGGTAAGACATAATGCATAAGACCACAATAAGGCCAAATATCATAGCATGTTAAATGCTTCCCCCTGGTAAGAATGAAGAGAAGGAAGTGATAATGCTACAGTGCTATAAATGACAACAATGTTTTGTGAATGCCTTCTTCTGAGAAACAAAAACCACAAATTTATGAAAAGAAAAGGAGTACTTGTGGCACCTTAGAGACTAACAAATTTATTTGAGCATAAGCTTTCGTGAGCTGAAGTGAGCTGTAGCTCACGAAAGCTTATGCTCAAATAAATTTGTTAGTCTCTAAGGTGCCACAAGTACTCCTTTTCTTTTTGCGAATACAGACTAACACAGCTGCTACTCTGAAACCTGTCACAAATTTATGGTTAAGAGAAAAAAAATCTGTAAAATTCTTTGGTTTATAGCCATAGAACAGGAGTTGGGAATCTTCAGCACCTGGTCCATCAGAGTAATCCACTGGAGGGCCATGAGACATTTTGTTTACATTGACTGTCCGCAGACACGACCCTCCGCAGCTCCTAGTGGCCGTGGTTTGTTGTTCCCAGACAATGGGAGCTGTGGGAAGCCGTGGGCCACAGTAACTTGCTCGCCGCCGCTTCCTGCAACTCCCATTGGCCGGGAACGGCAAACCACAGCCACTGGGAGCTGTGGGGCGCTGTGCCTATAGATGGTCAATGTAAACAAAATGTCTCACAGCCCGCCAGCAGATTACCCTGATGAGCCACATGTCGAAGGTTGCTGACCCCTGCCATAGAAACTGATTGGGATCCTTGCTTGAGGATGGTTTTAGTAATCACTAAAAGATTGTTTTATAAAAATATTTAGGAAATTACAAATAAGGAAAAGAAAATGTGGAATTGGCTACATATATTTTTTCCTTGAAAGAAAATTTAATTGAAATTGTAGGCATTTCAGAACTTAGAGGTACTGCACCCACACACAGCCTCATGGGAAAATATCAAGTATAGGGGAGGGGTTAAGGCAAAGCAAGGGATGAGAAGTTTGCTTGTGGGTAAGGAGGAAGGTGAATGTACAACAAACTAGTCAGATACCTATTGTCACAATTTCAGGGTAACTGCATGTGTATTTCCCTTTTGTGGTTCCTCCAGGACACTTAAGGTTTCAGACTCCCAGAGAAGAGACACATGTCTTTCTCCCTCCTGACTGTGGCTGTTAAGACTCCACAGGCACCTGCCATATACTGATGTCACCAGCATGCTTAAAGGCCAGTGCTTGTTCTTTGCTTTCTCTCTGAGAACAGTGACAGTGTTTTTAAACAAAGTTTAAAGTTTGTTTTTTAAACAAAGCAAAGTACATTTATTCTTTGGGGGGGGGGGAATTACAGAGAAAACAAACAAACAAAAAGCAATAAATGGCTTTAAACTCACACTAAACATACAAGAAATCACCCATAATGTTTATGGAGTCCTAGTAGCCCAAAGTTTTTCCAGCTTTTCAGCAAGGGTTGGGTTCCCGCCCCGCTCCCTTTTCAGCTCCTGGATGAGCTGTGGTAACCCTTCCCTCTTGGAGTTGAATACAATCCCTGGCCCACAATAATACATAAAACAGTCATAAACACATTGCAGCATGGTCCCCAAAGATACTGCATGTGACTGCAATACCAGTCACACATATGACTGTACATTTCCTCCAGCTAAACTCAGGGAATTAATCTGTCACTGATACTGCAATCAAGCTCTTGTTAAAAGACTGAAGAGAGTCTCAATCTCTGGTTTCTCAGCATATGTTATGATGGAGACAGCATTGTACAAGGCACCATTGCAGTAAAATTAAACAAGTAACATGTTATGCCGGGGAAATTAATAAACATTGTTAATGTGAATTATGCTATTACTTTGGCTTGATTTTAGAAACTTAAAAACAGCCAGTGTTGAAGATAGATTCCTAATTCCAAAAAAAGGTTAATGAGACTTACAAAATTAATAGGTGTAGAGCTTTAAAATGCAGCACTTTGAAAGTATAAATATTCCAAGAAAACCAGCAATGGTCAGATATCTTTCTTGATTTATATTTTACGAAGGGACAGATGAGTGTCAGCACACAGATTCCAGATATATAATGCCCCAGAGAGTGTTATATACTGGCTCAAAAGCCATTAGAACAATTGAAAAGAAAGGTATGTTAGATTTAGTGCCTTGGTTTGTGCAGATCTAAATGTCTCTTTAAACCATGAAGAAGCAGATACACAATGCCCACTCCTGAAAAACTGCAGTGACATTCACATTTTAGAAAAGACACCATAGTCATCAGAATTCTGAGCCTGCATTAAATGAGTGGTTTATTTAGGCGGTCAATCTGTTCTCCTGTAGCAAAGCTTTTCAGTATGTCCTAAGTACTGCATTCTGGATAGAAATATTTGATGGAGAGATGTGCAAAAGGTAATTTCTGAAATAAAATTTAATGCACATATTTAGTCCATTTCATTTTGAGCAATTTTGTACCTCCAGGATTTTGCTTTTTCTGAACAGTTCAGACAAGAGTTAATTTTCATATCGGATAATTTAAAAGTGCAAAAATCAAAAGGCTTGTTTTATATCAAATGTGCTTACACAATTTCAAGCAAAAGCATAAGGGGGAAAGAGACAGTCAGAAACACTCACAGGAAAATATATATATATTACCTTTCTTGCCTTTATAAAATCAGTCCAAGTGTGTTCTTCTTGGGCACCTATATGCACTGGGCATGGTTCTCCACCAGCTTACACCTTGTGTAGCTATTTACACCTAGGCAAATTGTTTGTGAAATGCTACTGTTACCCTGGATTTGAGGAGTGTGTGTACCCCCAGAATCTGATCAAGTTAATTGCAACCATATTATGTGCATTCAGCCATCATAATAGTAATAGTAAAATAGAACACTATATGATAGAGGGTTAAATTAAAAGCAGTTTTTTTGGAGGCAAAGTCCAAACTAGCTGGAAGTTTCTGCTAATCAGTATGGGAGGAGGGAAAGAAAAGTCAACTGAGACTGAAAACCTTGGTGGACAAGAACTTTGGATTTGTGTGCCTTTGATATAGAAGTATTGTTATGATTAAGACTGTTAGATATTTTGTTTGTTGATAACTAGTTTATTAGAAGTTAAGAAAATAGATAATTTAGCAGTGTTCACTATGACCTATGTGTTTTGTAGAAATTAGTTATAAAAGACTAGCTAATAGAGTGTACTTTGGAGCAGTCCTCGGAAGCCATCTTGAGAGATGTTTTTCCTGACATCTTTACTGCCGGTGGGTGAGCAACTGGCCATTGCGAACCCGCTGTTAATTACTCATTACCATTCCAGATTTTAGGTAAATATCTGGAATATTCTAAACCTATTGCTTATGTCTAAGGCTACATTTTAATCACAGGTATTTTTAGTAAATGTCATGGCTAGTCATGGGCAGTAAAAAAAATTCATGGCCTGTGACCTGTCCATGACTTGTACTATATACCCTTGACTAAATCTTGAGGGGAGGGGCAGCCAGGGGGTGCCATGGGTGCTTGGGGAGGGTGGCCCAAGGGGTGCTGCAGGTGCTGGCGGGGGGAAGTCCAGGTCCTCTGCTGCTGCTGGGGTGGGGGTGGGGGGAAGGGCGGCAGCATGCAGCCCATGAATCTCACGGGTGCTGCAGAGGAGGGTTGGTGGGGCTGGCAGGCTCCACACCTCCCAAGAAGTGGCAACATCTCCCTCCCTCAGCTCCTAGGCAAAGGCATGGTGAGGCAGCTCAGCACACTGCCACCACCCTGAGCACCAGCTCCATGGGAACTGTGGTCAATGGGAGCTGCGGGGTCAGTGCCTGCAGGAGGAGACAAAGCCCCCTGGTCATGCCTCCAACTAGCAGCCGAGGGGAGCCCCCCAAAGTAAGCACTGCCCACAGCCATCACCCTCTCTTGCACCCCAACCTCCAGCCCTGAGCCCCCTCCCACACCCAAAGTCCTGCTGCTTCTGAGGGAGGGGAGCACAGTGGCCTGAGACTACCCCAGCAGTGTCCAGTGTGGCTGGCCCACTGTACTTGCAAATCAGTATTATTTATGAGTAATATGCTGAAACCAAAAGGATTCCACTGGTGCAAAAATGGCAAAATAGATCCTATTTCTGAACATTAGTTTGTATCTCAAAGGCTATGAGAGAGATTCTGATTTCAGTCAGAGTGGTGTAAATCCAATTCCATCAACTCAATGGAGTTATTCCAAATTAAAATCAGTGTGTTTGAGATAAAAGTTTGACTATATAACTCATTCTACAAGATATGTTCTTTGTTTTCCATAGTTCTATTATGCACTTTGGACCAGAGTTTTAAAGTTAGGTACCTAAATTCTTTTAAAAATCTGCCTTTTTAACCTTTGTCCTAGGTTTTCTTTTATAAAATTATCAAAATTATCAGAAGTTCATCCGCATTGCATTGAAAATGAATTTCACTATTTCAACAAAAAGCTGGCTGATATTTTTTTCAGTCCTCACTGTAAACAGAAGGTAGTTATTTTGCCAGATAAACAGGCTTACCCTTAGCAAAAGCTTATGCATCAACTCACAGTCAAGAGCACAAATATACTTATATATTTGTTCTCTGAGTTTGTTCCATGTATTTAGTAGGAATTGCTGTCCCAATAGGGATATTTTAGAAGGAAGTTTGGGCATCTCAGGAGACAGCACTTAGAGTAAGTTATAAGAAATTTGCAGTTAAACAGGGTAGTCTGCTAAATCACCTTTACTTTAGCTAGCAGATGTGGTTTTCTTTAGGGGGACAGATTCATTGTAATTTTCCCTGTTTTGTTACTTTGGAGAGAGAGGGCCCTATTCTCCAGTCCTTTAAATTAATTTTGTTTTGCTGATGTGATGCAAAGTGAATTTAAATGGCTGCAGATTCCGCCAAGAAAATTCCCCCTGTGTAGGAGCAATCTCCATTACTGTAAAACTGACAGAGGTGGCATATCACTTCCTTTGCCAGCCCTCTGCATTCTGTACAGCTGAGACATAGTGGAGAATTGGGGCAAGACATTACCAGAAACCAAGAAGGCTGAATGAGAGCATATTGGATGAGGGGGGAGGCAGTATGGAATTAAAGGTGAAAGAAATGTGCTCATCACTTCTAGAATGACAATTCTCTTATAAATCTCTACTTAAGTTAAGCTAAAAGGTACTGAGTTTGGTAATGTCATTGCTCCAGAACATTGGTGCAAATACCTTCACCATTGCCTTCCAGCTTTAAGCCCTTTAGAACTATGGATTTATTATGGTTTGCATGCTGAAATATCCAGGTATATCAATATCAGATGCAGGCTCAGCTAGCTAACCAGGGGAGTGGAGCATGCCTAGATCTTCTCCTGAAGTAGCTTCCCTGTATTATTAATTTAGAAAGAGAAGACAGCACTGCCAGGCTCACCTTCCAGCTAGGGAATAGCATGGTTGTTCATCTTTTTTCCAGGGTCTTTATAAGGGATAGAAACATTCTCTACTTATAATGCCAAGTACCTCTTCTTACAACTACAGCAATAATTCAGCCAATACTGGAAAAGCAAACCCCTGTACTGGCAACAGGAGAATAGGTGCTGTGATTACATTCTTTCAGAAAAGACTAGTGGTAATACAGATGACAGTTTCATGTGTATATTTGATTATGATAAGAAAGTAACTTTATCATAGATAATGAGGAGAGGACATTTATTCATATTTGCCAGTCTGTATGGAAGAAAAGGAAATGGGCCAATGTAATATAGTTTGCGTCCAAAAACTATGTTAAAAGATCTTTAAGACTGTGAAGTCAAGTTAAGAAATGCCAAAATTAAGGTTGCCTGTGCCACTTAAATTCAACCTTCCTTGCATGTATGCATTACATGATCATGATTTTAGAAACAGTTCTTTTTTCTGTTCCATTCTATTGTACCAGTTTTTTAAAAATTATACCCATCCACATAATACCTGAATGTCTAATAAACCTTAAGAGGGAAGTATGTGTATCAATCTTGAGTGATTATAACAGTCTCCCACATAGAAAGTTAGCTTGTCATATAGTTGTTGACATCACCACAAGTCCGAATAGTACTGTAATTCAGTCCATATATTTATGCAGAAGCTAGCCTCTTGATTTCCACCTGGTCTCAAATTCCCCAGCCAGTCCAGAGCACCTGAGAAGACAGGAGATATGATTTGCTTCAGGGTACTGTGCAATTATGTAGGCAATGATAAAATTAACATCACAGATCTGTATGGCTAAGGAGTGTGTGTACTGTTTCTTTAGGTCTATATTAGGAAGCCAGCGAGGGCTCAGAGGAGGCAGAATCCTTGCAGTGAATCCTTGCAGAGAGAGACAGAATTGTTCTAAGCACTAACTCTTTGTGTGATTGTTTACCATTGTCCTGTGACAGAGTGAGGTATGTTTCACTTGTTGAAGGCACCCTCACTGCCTGAGGTTGCCTTGAGAAGAACATTAATGCAATCAATAGCATCTTGGATGGATTGGGACTGGTGTAATATCAAAGGACTCTTCCCTACTCTCCCTACTTTTTTCCTTTTCCTTTTTCCTTTTCCTTCTAATCCTCATTCTCCTCAATATCCCTGGGTTAGTGTCTGAAGTTGCCCAAAATGTTTATAAACTCTACACTGCCTCCACACAACCCCCCCCAATGTCTTTCAGGCAAGCAATAGTGATTGACTCTTTTCCTCTCTCTGTTTCATCCACCATGGTTAGCAAAGGAGAGCAGTGGTTCTGCTCTGTGTGGGCCTTTCATCCAAGGCAGGTTGTATGTTCTGGTACAGAATATCGCAGCTCTACTTTTGTTGCATTGCAGCTGTTTGAGAAAGCCATGGCAGATATATTCTTCTGGCCTTCCCTGACTCCTCCATATACATATACTCCTCCTCCTCCTATCCTAGCAGGGCAACTTTCTATGGCCACAACTCATGGGCACCCATTTTGTGCCTTCCTTTGAAAATAACTTATGAGCCCAAAGTCCACTTGTGCCTCTTATAACAAGTGCTTAAATCTAGTTTACTAGTCCCTGGCATGAGCAGGGAAAATGGGAAACAATGGTATGGGGGGAGAGGAACATGGGGGACAGATACAGCCCCTGGCTTGTGGCAGAGGGGGGAAGAAGGGACATGTAGAGAACCTGGCATAAAGGGGAAGGGGGGAGCAGAGGGCACACAGAGCTCATGGCATGAGGGGGGTGGGTGGGAGATGGTTGAAGGGAATCACAGTGGGGGGGATGTACACAGGGAGCTGGTGGGGTGTGGGGGGAGCAAACTGAGGAATACTAGGAACCCCTGGTGTGTGCAATGAATTCAGCCTACAGAAGCAACAACATGTGCATCTCTATTGACAGCAATAATAATTTTTAGTGCACTCATAATGAAAGCTGCTAAATTATCTAAAAGATGTAGGGGTATCATTACCTTTAGAAAAAAGAAAAGGAGTACCGGTGGCACCTTAGAGACTAACAAATTTTTTTTTTCTTTTTGCGAATACAGACTAACACGGCTGCTACTCTGAAACCTGTGATTACCTTTAGAGAGGCTGAAAATAGAATTTGCCTCTGTATATTCATTCCATTAGTACAAATCATATTACTCTGGTTTGTGTAATTAATTTAAAAATACTTCAGCACTATTAATCACGTTTACCTTTAGAGAAGATATTATAATCATTTTAACAATATTTTACAGCCTATATTGAAACCATTGATTTTGAACCGATAACATTGTACTGTATATGGTAATAGAATCAGTCCACAAGGGGTCTCCCTTGCCTTAATTTTCTGTACTTCCTTATGCAGTAGAGATCCAAAAGAGTATGATATTCTTTGGAACTATTCAATGCCTTATATATTTTAAATACATAAGTAATTCAGCAATAACTCCAAGAAAGACTGATGGGTAGGTTGGGTTAACCTGAAAGGGAGAACTGCAGCCTCATTTACCAGGGCAGCTCATGTACCTTGATAAATGAAAAGTGTTGAGCTAATGTCAGCTTGCCACATAGCAGTTACAGAATTGGACTGCTGTGAATTGGTAGATTTAAAATCTTACTGTATGAAGACACTCATTTCAGACTAATCATCTGTAGCTGGTTAGGTGAGGTTACTCTGATTAATTTAAGCCACACAGTTATTTGAGATGTATGGAGCTTCTTTGCATCATTCTATAATCTGAAAAACAACAGTCATCACCAAAATGAAGTAAATAAACCCACTTCATGTTCACTTGAGCAGGACTGAGATTTCTTCCCATTTAGAAACAGGTATGTTGTACTTTCTGAGGAAGATACTACATTGTTTCACTTCACAGAATTACTTAAGTGAGGAGACAAGTCTGCTACTTTTGGTCTTTCTGATGATTGTCTGTATGATAAATCTAAGCTTCCTGATGCCTGGTAGTTGCAGAGGAAGATGCTTTCATGGTAATTTTAGGTCCTAAGTCTGTTCATTATCTTTCCCTGGTCTTTTGGGTCAACATACAAAGAACCTGGCATTTCTCTTTAACGCACTATAAAGCAAAGTTTTCTTTTGTTCACATTCTCATCTGATGAAGTGGGTTGTAGACCACAAAAGCTTATGCCCAAATAAATGTGTTAGTCTCTAAGGTGCCACAAGGACTCCTCGTTGTTTTTGCTGATACAGACTAACACAGCTACCACTCTGAAACCTATTCTCATCATATTGCTCTATCTCCTAATTGTGTTAAAGTTTCCCATCTACAATGTTAATTTTTAAAATCCATTAACATTTGGATTTTAGCATTTAGCAAAAGTAACTAACCAGGTTTTGGCCCAAACTTTTTCCTACCTTAAAAAATGTAGATTATTCTATAGTTTGTGATTATGTCTGAGCTGTTGCTTTTGCAAGAAATATTAATAAAAATGTCATTTTTATTGGCTCAGCAAAAACAAGTTTTGTGTTCTCTCCTCTGCTTCTTCCATATTAGTTAACAAACACTATCCCAGATTTGTGCTGACATTTTCATTGGTGCTGAGGCATAAACAAAGATGTTTGGTCATACTACGGTGCTGCAAAAATTTTTACAACAGAGACTGTTGTATCAATTTCAGTTGCATTAGAGGATAAGCAGAAAAATGAATTTATTTTTGCTAAATGAAAAGAGGCAAAATCAGTGTAGAAAAAAACATTTTTGCGAGTTTCTGAGTGTGTAAATTTGGCTCTGATAGTGAACTTGTAACATGATTCTAAATAGCTGGCACTTCTTGAAAGGTGAACTTCTGTTTGAGTTGAAGTACTTCAAACAACTTACTTGTTGAGTCAGTGTTTGGACTGAGGCATCTATTTTTCCAAAAGATCGTAGCAGTTTGAAGCTCCCCTGAGTTTTTAAAGCCTGTGGTCTATTTATAAGAATGCTTGCAATAGAAGAAAAAATCTACTCTGATAACACCAGCTACTAGGCAAAGCCATGATCCAAAGGAAAATAAACACTGGGAAAGCGTGGCTAGTGTATTAAAATAAGTGTAGTTCATTTTATTGTTTCATAAAATAAATTAACTCTGATAACTACCTACTCTGTAGATACACCAGTTAGAAATAGCAGTTTATAATTTCAGCGCTTAATATTTTGACTTCGTCCATATCAGTAATAGGACTGATAGAAATAGGATTTCTGTATTCTCGCTTTACCCAGACAGATAGGGTCCAATCATGTACTGTTTACTCAGACAATATTTCCAATGCCCTAATTAGGAGTTTTGCTGGAACAAGTAGTTCAGGGTCTTTCTTGCCTGATGTTTCCTTTCTTCTGGGTCAAACGGCCTTTGAGAAGTACATTATATCCACATTTTAAATTTGGGACTCTTCTGTGAAATTTATTCTGGTTAAGGACTAAATCTGAAACCCATAATCATGTAGTGAATCTCATTGTGGTCACCGAGGACTTCCCTACTAAAGGTTGCAGAATTGGACCCTCAATTTGTATGAATTAAGAAAAAAGACTATATTAACGATGGTCTAATCAAGACAATACTTACTGTACTATTAAATTACAGTCCTTGGCTTTCTTCTATAATTTCACTGGTTTATAAATACTGTACATGTGATGCTCATATAGTGACTGATATAAAATATGACAAAACAAAGAATAAATGGTACTTAACTGGTTGCATTCGTATGCATCAATACTTGGTAAGAAAAATGCCTGGTGGCAAGACAGCAGTAACATAGATTGAGTTCAAGAACCTTGTACAGTTAAAGTGGGCAATGATATGATTTTTAACTATACAGGGTACCCAGGGATTTCCCCATCACACATGCTATATAGGCCATCAGATTCTTTCATGACACATAATAAATTCTTGAGCAGCCTCTAGACAGCCCAAAAGTAGTTTTATAAATGGCTTAGTGAAAATGAAATATGCATGCCAATGAGAAATGGAAAAGATTGAGGGATTCCTGCTTTCACTTTTTCTGATAACTTTAATTACTGGCATAATTTGACACAGAGATGACAATGTGACTGAGTGTCCTGCTAATTTAGTAATTACAGCCTAAGTTGATTTTATGTATTCAGTCTTGGGCTCTCTTTTGTGAGATCAGAGGCTCAGGCAAAATCTAGATATTTGGATAATTTATCTGGTGGGTGAATAACAGTGTAGGTTATAGATCGCAAATAAATAAATAAATCAGTCAAGTGCTTGTTTTGTTTGAAATATACGTGCTTGGTGATCTGATGCAGCAGTGTCAAGAGAACCATGCATATCTGTGTTCAGGTCTCTGTAATAGAAAGGTTTTTTGTGCTGAGACCTTAGCTGCCACCTCCACCCCCAACCCCCCCCCCGACACCGGGCTGAGCCATTCAATTACTGACGATTCAGTAGAATATCACTTAGCTCCCTGCACAGAAGACCCATCCCGTAGAGCTCAGCTTTCTCCCTTACCCTGATGCAAAAATCTTTCTTCCTTATCCTATATTCCCCTTCCCCCCCACAACTCTGTGTTGCACTGCTGCCAACCTGTCTCCCCAGAGTCAAGGGCGCTTGAGCTGTATGTCCTGAGCAGAGCTGGTGAGGCAGGCTGTCAGTGTCAGGGAACTGAAAGACCTGGTGGAACTTGACAGCTCTGTCAGCCTCTCACTGGGGAGCTAAAACAGGTTATAATGAGTAAGGAGAGTCACTATTTCTGAGGTTTAAAGATTAGTGTTTAAAAGTGGCGTCTGTCTGGGAATAGTCTGCTAGGTTTGCCAATCCTCTAGGATTGTCCTGGAGTCTCCAAGAATTAAAGATTCATCTTTAATTAAAGATTATGTCATATGATGAAACCTCCAGGAATATGTATGTGACATTCCCCAGGGTACAATCTGGACAGTTGAGTAGCTGTATCCTCTCATCCTTCCAACCTGGGGTGCCTTTCGCACTGCTTTGCTGTGAAAACAACCACTCCTGGCTTGTTGACAAACAGCCTCTAGCATGCAAAAATCATTCCCAGCTGAATGATACGAGTTCTTCTAACCAGCCACTCCTGAATTATATTACAGAGTGACACCAGCAAATCTCCAGTCCCAGACTTGTCCCCAGAAATGTGTTTTGTACTGCTGAGCAATTGCCTTCTCTGCAGTACAAGCTGATAAAAAGTCCATCCTTTCATTAATAGAAAATGATATGAACAAACCTTGTTATCTCAAATGGAGGCTTCCAAACACTTAAATCCAGACACACACTGGTTTAGATAAAACAATAACACAAGTTTAGTAACTACAGAAAGTGATTACAAGTAATGAGCCAATAAAAGTCAGAATTGGTTACAAATTAAAAAAGGGTAAAATACAAACTAATACCTAACTTAACATGCTAAGTGAACTTGAAACAAAAAGGTTTTTTTCACCACATGTTCACAACAGTTTGGCTGGAATTTTTCAGCCAGGAGCACTCCTCAATTCAGTCTTTTGTCCCAATGCTTCTTTTGTCTTCCAAACATTGTTGATGCATTGATTAGAAATGAGAAAAAAGAGGTGATTTGTGTCCTCTCTTCCCCCTTCTTAGAGCATTTCTGTTCTTTGAGAATCATCTACAGTTGGGGTTCAGGTGACAGCAAGTCTGTTTTGAATGGGAATCCCCAGCAGTTCCATTGCCAAAATGTAAATTTCTCACTTATACCATTCCTCCTGCCAAAGAATAGCCGCTTACCCAAGTGATCATCTATCTGATTATGCTGACACCTGGCTGAAGTGCTGTCTATACTTTTGTTTCTTAGGAACTTGTTTGGACTGCTACCCCAGAAATGGAATATGCTTTAGTAACATCATACAGTAGAGTCTTATAACTTTACATAAACTGTTGCCATACATTTTACCCAGATAATAATGAGCAGTGAATTATGAGTTTTCAAATAACTGACAAGCTATACTTTGTACAAAATTTATCATAGTTTTGTAAAAGTGGTGATCATAAGTGTACAGTCTATCACAACATCCAAACAAAACTGGCCACCCTATATTGTGCATGTGTGTGAAGTTTGGACTTCTTAAGGACTGAGGACTTTTAAAGGTACTTAGGCACCTAAAGATGCCAAGAGCTGCCTAATGCAATTTTCAACAGGTCCATTGGGCATTAGTGCCTAGGCACTTTTTTGAAAATCCCACTAGATACCTATCTGCATCTTTAGGCATATAAATACCTTGAAAAATATGGCCCTGGAACCCTTGGCCACGGGAATCCATTGCTGCTGACCCTATCATGTGACAAGGGACTTGTTTACACCAGGAAGTTAATATGTTGCAAGCTAAGGTGTGAATTTAGCTATCATGCACTAACTCCCTGTGTGGACTTACTGCACACTAAGAGTCCTCTCAGCTAGTTTAGATTAGTACAATTTAAGGAGGCTAAACTAAAGTGCACAAAGGCACCTTTAGTGCACAGTAAGTGTCCACGCGAAGAAGCTAGTGTGCTGTAAATTCCCTCCCTAGCTTGTTGTGAACTAACTTCCCATGTAGATGAGCCAAAGGGTACTAACCTTTGTAACTTTCATCCATATCAAGGGACTGAGGCCAGAAAATAAAGTTCAGTCACCTACCAGTACTTCTATATGTCACATCCTTGCTTCATGGATGGTAGTTCTTAAATTATAGGAGCCTAAAAATGTGTTGCAATCTCAGGGAAAATTTCAACAAAGATTAATTTTTAAATATTCTTTCTGCCAAAGTTAGTAAATCTTTGATCATAAAATATAATTGAAAATTAAATTGTCCCTGAAGAGTGAATGTGTTAAATTTGGAGACTAAATGTAATAATTAAGATGTGAAATAGAGGGATTTTATTCCTGCTTTGAGTGAAAGTCTCAGTGCAGCCTTTGCTGAAGAGCTGGTAAGGCACTCCCGCAATATCAGTAATGTAAGTAGAGTAGACTGGCAGCATTTCTCCAGATACAGATACCTAAATAAAAATTCTGTTGACAGCAATGGGAATTTAAAACAGCAGGTGGATTAGCAATACTGTACTACTAAACAGTTAGCGACAGATTCTCAGCGGGGATAAATTGGTCTGGGTCTGTTGATGTCAATAGAGCTATGGACTTGCGTTAACAAAGATATTAGGCCATATTGTTCCATTGCTACCTACATTCAACTTCCATTGATATCAAAGTGTATTGTTCATGTGGATTAAAAAGCATAATATAGCTAAAGTTCATAGGTATTTGTATATATGTATAAATTTTATGAATATTATGAGCAGATGGCAAATAGCTAATAAAATGCCGTGGAACAGATAATGTTAGAGAAACTAAAAAAGACAAGTCCACATACCATATGTGTGATCTGCACCATATACTGTGGGTTGTGTATAGCTTAGAAAAACCTGACAAGCAGCACAATGTCTGAAACATATAAAAGTTAGCTAGAGACATGGAAATGGGAATTATTGGGGAGTGATATGGGAAAAGCTATTGAAAACATTCCAATAATGTAAAGGTTAAAACTGTCATTTTCAATCTGATGGAATGGTCTGCCATAATGCCTCGGTATTTAAAATCCTTTGGAGATGTATCTGACATGTTTTGGCAGGTTATCCAAGAACCGAGAAATGTCATGCATGTGTTCTTTTCCCATGTTTCAATATGTAGATTCCGGAAAACTGCATTTTAAATCTTAACAGATATACTACAAACAAACATCCCCTATGTCTGCTGCGGCTTAAGAAAGATGTTTGTGGGTCAAGAGGCTTCTAAACAACTGAGGCTGGCATACTCTACAGTGAATATCCTATAAAAAGTTAGTACAAAACTGTAAACAGCATTGCTCACCAGGTGGATTTCTTTACTTGCAGTGAATATGCAACACAAAATGAGGACAAACTATTTTTTTGGCAGATGCTGCATGATGTTAACTCCAATATAAAAGTGATGCAACTTTTCTACCTGACTTTTGGACTCCTTCAATCCAGAACTACTTTGAAAAAAATTCCCCTTTAATTAATGTAATTAAATTCTAACAGGTATATTGTTTTGCTTTCTTGATGTCTCCCAATAATTCAGTAATGAAATGTACAAAAAATAACATTTTTAATTTGGAGTTAAAGTGTAGTGATAAACACATATAAAATATATAAATAAATTCACAATTATAACATTTGTAAATTTGGGCCAAACGTAGAAGTCATTTTTATTTGAGTTGTGAAATGCATGCAGAATTGCAAAGTTAATGGCAGATCTTTGCATAACATAAATTTGTTAGTCTCTAAGGTACCACAAGTACTCCTTTTCTTTTTGCATAACATAATATCTGAAAAACTCCTCAAATGCTTTACTACCCTTTCATATCCAAGAAATCACATTTACAGCTCAGGCTGGAGAAAGAGTTTATTGATTAGCTCAACTCAAACGTTTTCATTGCCAAATTTTCCATCTATCACTAGTCGCAATATATTGTTATTGCTTGCATCACCAGGTGGTACTGTTACAGATAGTCTTCCATTAATGTATAAGTGAGGGGTTGTTTTGGATGGGGAGTGTTGGTTTTGCACAGCTTTTGTGTAGAATCAACATACGGAAAAAGGAAGCTGTGTGAGATGCAGGAGAGCTTGTTCTCTGCCTTCAGCTCTGGTTACAGTCAGCTCTAGACACAACTGATCCTTGGTAAATGAGCACTGATGTTGGGTTAAGATTATTGAAAGAAGGGATTGACCTGAATGCTGTCTGACCATCCCACATTTCAGGACTGCATGTAAATAAAGCAAGTTACACTTAGAATATATCTAGTTTCCGTGTCACCAATTTCTCCTCCACTTGTAGCCGATTTGCAAACCCCGAGATCAGCTTCCATTGGGCAAAGGGGTGACACTGGTGTCAGTAGAAGACACAGCAGTGTAATACAAACACTTCTTCCATGATGGATTATCTCAGACACTGAGGTTTCACAAGTAAGACAAAAGAATTTATTCAGGCCAAAATTTAGGAGTTTTAGGCTTTTCGACATTAGTTCAGTGTTTACAAAACTGACATTAAAAAGAGTCCAAAAGTCCTATTACTTCTTTCATGGGCTATGTTGGTTGTGTTGTTAGAAGGAAATGAAATGGTAAAACTTAATTTTGTTCTTAGGGCCAGAGTCATTTATTGGTGCAAATAAATAGAAATGGAAGAATTAAAACTACATCCTGCACAAAACAGACCCCCCGCCACTGCCGCAAATGCTGCATGCAGTTATTCCTGTGTGTAGTTCAAGCTCTGAGGACTAGAGATAGGAGCAGGAGCTCCACTTGTAGTGGTAAAAAAACAAAAGCAAAAACACCTGACTTAAGTTATATTGAAAGCGGTCGCTTTTAATTCAACATAAGAGTGTCCACACACACAGAGATGCACTGAAACAACTGAAGATTGATTATACTCAATCTAATTATTTCAGGTGCAATTTCCATGTAAACAATCCCCAGGTGAGTCAGTAATCAGATTTACAAAATTAATTAGTCACATCCTTATTGTGGAACCTTCTAGAATACTGATAGTATGACTATTTCACTTTTTGTGGCTTTTAGTTTGGTAATAATATTTATTGAAGAAAAAATGCAATTTTTCCAGTGTGGCTTCCTTTCCTTATTAAGAACTATGTTATTCTCAGTCCTATATTCAGCATGAGAAGTGTGTGCAGTGAGGCTCAGTAATGGATTTTTGACTCCCTGTGTGAATGGACACATTCTCCCTCTGGCCAGGAGGAGGCTAATGAGCTCCTCTGGGCCTGTGCTGTGCTAATGAAGCACACCTTGCACAGCTTGGTTCCTCCTGGAGAAGAAGGGGCTTAAAAGGGGAAGCTTAGTATAGGAAGAGTATGGTGACCAGGAAGTAGGCTGCTCTATGCAGAGACTGCTAGTAACAAAGGCAGGTCAGTTGAGGAGGAGAAAGCGACGGAACACACCACTTCCAGAACTGCACTGGCTGACAGCCAAGCAACGTGCCCCAGGAAGAGAGGTGAAGGGCCAATAGATTTCCAGAGACTGAGCCACTGAAGCCCTATCCAGTGGCTATCTGAGAGGTTGACTCCTGTTCCAGCCAGTTTCTCCTTTCTTGCAAGGGGAAGAGAGGAAGAAGAATCAGTCGTCTGCCAGGGAGCGATTGCCTCAGAGAACTCCCCCCAAGTGCAGCCACTAGGGGACTACAGAGGGTAAATGAAGGACAGTGGGGCTTATAGGAGGTTGAAGATGACCTGACCCTGCCTTTTATTACTTTCAGTTTCCATTTCTGGGGATAATTTTGTATTGTCTTGCTCGATTTCCTTCATTTCTTGAAAGATTAACTAGACATCAAAGCATTCAAAGTTTGTGCTAGATAACTCACCTTCCATCTCTGTTCCCTTTGGGGAGCGGGACTGTATATTCTGATCTATTTGAAACTGAGGAAGGTAGATTACAACTGTTACCCTGAAAAATGGATCTTGAGATGCTCCTAAAATAACCAGCCTATTGCCCCCTACCTGAGCTATGAGTTTCCAGGATTGTTAAGAAAACACTAAAGGACATTAATATATTCACCAATAGGTGAATATAGCTGGACTGCTTGGTAATAGTGACCACAATATAATTAAATTTAAAATCCCTGTGGAGGGGAAAACATCACAGCAGCCGAACACTGTAGCATTTAATTTCAGAAAGGGGAACTATACAAAAATGAGGAGGTTAGTTAAACCAAATTAAAAGGTACAGCACCAAAAGTAAAATCCCTGCAAGCTGCATGGAAACTTTTTAAAGACACCATAATAGATACTCAACTTAAAGTATACCCCAAATTAAAAAAACATAATAAGAGAACCAAAAAAGAGCCACCATGGCTAAACAACAAAGTAAAAGAAGCAGTGAGAGGCAAAAAGGCATCCTTTGAAAAAGTGGAAGCTAAATCCTAGTGAGGAAAATAAAAAGAAGTATAAACTCTGGCAAATGAAGTATAAAAATATAATTAGGAAGGCCAAAAAAGAATTTGAAGAACAGCTAGCCAAACTCAAAAAATAATAGCAAAATCTTTTTAAAGTACATCAGAAGCAGGAAGCCTGCTAAACAACCAGTGGACCAGTGGGGCCAGTGGACGATCCAGATGCTAAACGAGCAACCAAGGATGATATGGCCATTGCAGAGAAACTAATTGAATTCTTTGCATCGGTCTTCACAGTTGAGGATGTGAGGGAGCCATTCTTTTTAGGTGACAAATCTGAGGAACTGTCCCAGATTGAGGTGTCATTAGAGGAGGTGTTGGAACAAATTGATAAACTAAACAGTAATAAGTCACCAGGACCAGATGGTATTCACCCAAGAGTTGTGAAGATACTCAAATGTCAAACTGAAGGACTACTAACTGTAGTCTGTAATCTATCGTTTAAATCAGCTTCTGTACCAAATAACTGGAGGACAGGTAATGTGATGCCAATTTTTTAAAAGGGCTCCAGAGGTGATCCCAGCAATGAGAGGCTGGTAAGCCTGACTTCAATTGGTTGAAATATAGTAAAGAGCTAGGTGATCTTCCCAGCAGTGTTTCAAAAAGCAGTTCTAGATGTGGTTCATGAAGGACATTTGGGATTTGTGAAGATGAAGGAACTTCTTTGTAGTTATGCTTGGTAGTTAGGACTGAACTCAGACATTGAAAATCTTATGAAGGCATGATCATCCTGCACAGTGCATAGAACTACTGTTCCTGTGGCCTCTTTGAAACCAGTAGTCATAGATAAACCATGGCAGAGAATTGCAGCGGATATTACTGGCCCCTTGATTGCACTGCATGGCTATACACTGATTGTTATACTCACATTACCCCTTTGCATTCATAATTTCACAAGGCGCCTCAGAGGAGCTCATTTCTTGCCTTACCACATTATTCACTACATTTGGCCTTCCAGAGAGCCTTTCCTCCCCCTCCCCCAGATAATGAGATGCCTTTTGTGTCAAGAGAGCTTGAAGACTTTCTGATGCATATCGATACATTATACATTGATACATTATAAATCTGCGATGTACCATCCCCAAGGAAATGGGATAGTGGGAAAACTGCATGGGACTCTGAAGAAGCATGTAGCTTGCATAGTGGAGGATCATTTGAGCTACACTCTTCCCTACTGCATTAAGTTGTGCTTTATATTCTATTCAGAGCATACCTCATGAAGGTATTGGAAAAACCCATTTCAAGCTGCTCTTCAACCAAACTATGAGGACTATGATTGACAATCTACCTGCAGGTCTGTCTTTAGTATTTTGTGTTTTTTGGGGATTACTGTTCTAGGGGGCTTTGCTCTTTGGTGGGGATCTCTGTGCTTCAATGCCCATGCTATTGATGAGAGATTTGGTGGCATAGGTATAAAATAGGGCCTGGTGGCGCACCAAGTTTTTTCATTTAGGCAACGTTTGTCTGCAGTGTGATTGCTCCACTAGCAACTTTTTCTTAGCATGTTAAGGCTGCAGCTAGGTTATAGCAGCACTTCACCATGAGTGGCAGAGTAAAAACCAAAGTCAGGCTGGCACACACCATGGGCACTTCCCTTCAGACCAGTGTTTTCAGCAGTCCTTTGTCAAACTGCCTCCTCAAGTTCCAGTGTCAATCAGAGATCACAGCAGAACTGGGCATTCCTGAGCAACACCAGTTCTTTTCCAGCTCTGATCATGTCAGGAGCAATCATCTGAAGGCTGCTGTCCCTGATATCTGGACTGTAGCTCAGTCTTCCCCAATTTGATATCAAAGCCTCACCAGGGAGCATTTGCATTTCCCTGGCTCCCCCATCTAGATAGCAGACCAGACATAGTGGCACTCCAGAAAAGGCCTTTTCATCTTCCTTTGCAACATTGCTGTGCAAACGCCTCTCACCTAGATTTTGGAGTCAGGAAACTCATGCATATGGACATCTCTTACTCAGGCTGTGATGTCTCGGGCCAGATGTCTGGATCACTCCACCATCTCCTCAGGTTTCTATGAATGACACCTCATATCTGAACCCTTGTCTATGGGAACACACTCAAAAATCAATTATCCTTTCAGCTAAATGGACAAGATTCAGAAAAGAGAGACAGAGAGAGAGATTGAGGAAGTCTATCTGAACCAGAACCCATTCTCTCTGCTCCTTGCAGGCAGTCAGCACAAGAGCCATTGCGGGACCAGTTTAAAGAAAAGGTATTGTATTGTAAAATTAATGTCAACAAGCATGCCAAGTATTGAGGAAAAAATAGACTCCATCGCATGGATGCACATGAGCTAATAGCAGTCACCTGTCTTAAAATGGAGAGCATCCTAGGGCACTTTCCACAAGATGTGTCAATCCCTTATTTGGATCATCACAATCAAGGGAGCGCATGGATTGCTCCATCCATAATCTCCTGTAGATGCATGGCAATACAAAGCAGGTTAAAAAAAAAGCCATCATCTTGCCTTCTTTACCTCCTCCATGCACTACCAGGAGATAGTAAGCTACTCTTCCCTATAGCCAGTGCCTAAATGGTGCAATATATCTCTTACTTTAGACTTGATGAGATTTTATTTACAAGAATATTGAGAACAGCAAAATGGTCACAAATATTCTACACCAACAAATATTTGTGAGAGCGTTCACACCAGAGAGCGCTCCCACAGCTGTTTTGTGGAGAGAGAGGTGAAAAAGGAAGGGAGGAATGACATTGTAGAGAGGAAAGAGGAAATAATTGATACAGCAAATAAAATAACGAGTAGTGGTAGTGTTCAGGAGGACAGAAGGTGCCATCATTGCCATCACCAGAGGAAGCAAAAGAGAAGAGTTTAGTTTGGTGCCCTTCATTGGGCTGAATTCGTGAAGTGTGAGCAGGCATTAAAGATGGAGAATGATTTCTCCATCATACAGGTCTGTGAAGTATAACTAGAGTAGATGAAGCAACTCTGGCATATCTCCTGGTGTGCTGATGTTGATGGGAGAGTTTGTACCCCACCTTTTTCATCCTCTTGCTATTGATACCCCTTTTTTATTTTAGCCACAATCAGAAAAAGGGAGTGATAAGCCAAATTATTAGCTGCAATTCTAATTATTAGATCAAATTGGAATGAAGCATCTTGTAAAGCACCCATAAATTGCCAGCATTTACGTTCTCAGCTGCCTTGAAGCAGTGGCCATTTACAATGCCTACTTTTTAAAAAATCTGTTTAATTTATGTGCATATCTTGCATATATACTATAAAGACTTTGCTTTACTTCCCTTTATCTAACACTGTGCCTGAAGTTTATTACTTTCTAGCGCAGAAGTGAAAGGTCATCACTCATAACTAGGAAAAAAATTGAAATTGGTGACCCACTGACATGTAATTTAAATGGAAGCAGCATAGCCAACCTAATTTCACATATTGCTTTGTAAATAATTAATGAACTTTTTAGAAATAGTGCACAAGCTATTTATGACATTTTGTAAGACTAAATTTTTTATTACCATGAGTCCAATAGTGCTGTAGTTGTAAACTGCTATTGTGAAAGTTTTAAAACATACAACTGGTAGAACAGTAAATACAGGGATCTTTGCCCCACGGTACACATTGTCTTAATTAGTGTTGTAGTCTCAGGCATATCTAATTAGCTGACACATTCCACTTTTACAGCATAAAACTAAATAGCTGCTATATTTGTTCAGTAACTGACTTACTAGGCATAAACAGATATAAAAACAGATTTTTTTTGTGTGGAACAGTTTAGAGCTAATAGACCTGTACAAATAATTCACAAGGAGTAATGTATGCAATTTATTCAGATTATTCTTCTGCCTTGAGATGATCTGTGGCCAGATCATGATTTTTGCAAATTTATTCTATTTATTTTTTTTAAAAGATTTTTTGCCTCTATGGATTGATCATGATCGTTGAAAGTTCAGACTCTATTTCTCAGTTGTAATTGGTTAGATAAATCACATGGTATTTTTTCTGTTCCCTGACTGGATGAGCTCAAAAACACTTCTGGAGCAAATACTTATGCATGTGAATTTAAAATACAGTTTCTGAGCATAGCCTCAAATAGGGCTTTGAAACACACTGTCCACAAAAAAAAAATTGCTAACAGAAATGGATCCCTTGAATGTCTTCAGAGGATGAACTTCAAAGGGTGCAAAGCAAAATCATTTAAAAATTAATATTTGTGGATTTGTGGTTTTTGTTTTGTTTTGTTTTTGCAATATTTGCCCAGCTCTAATTAACAGCAAAAAGGCAGTTGATTTTTCTGCAGAGACTGTCAGAATTATTAGCATCTCTGTAAGCAGCAGTATAAAGCACTCTAATAAGACTCTACTTAATAATTAATAACACAGTAGAATACACTCAGTTGGGGCATGCTAAAATGAGAACTGCTTAATTAAGATATCTGCCAGATAATTAATTTAGACATAAGGGTACTGTGATGTGTTGGATTTGCTGCAGTTGGGTTCATGAACAATACCCTAGTGTCTCAACTAGTGCACTCACATTTTGGATCCTGCTCAAAATAATCAAAGAACTTTTCACAGGCTTGGTTTCAGCTGAGATGTTAGAGAGACTTTTCTTTCTGCTTGTGTCACAGTTCTGACAAACTAAACAGACAAAACTTGTCATGTCTGGGATTAACAGGGAATTCACACAGATTATGTACAACCAGGATATGGCAGAAAACTGTAAAAGCTGTTTAGCATTTTTCTCCGAGGAGGTTCTGACTCCTAGTAGCTTGCTGCTTGTCATTTGTCAGCCTAACTTTTCACAGCACCTCCTTACTGTATTCAGATGTCCTCCTTCAGATCCTTCTCCAAAACTCTCTGTGCCATGATGTCTTCCAAAAACTTGAGAGTGATTAGGCAGCTAGTGTGTAGTGAGCAGTACTTTTCACGCTGAGCAGTATAATCTCATTGTTACCTTATGCTCACCTTTCTGGTTGCAGTACTGTTGTCTCTTTGCATATAGTTTGGTTTGAAACTCTTCACAGGAGGGTCAATCTTTTGGGGGTTGTCTATATTGCACGCTAAATCAGCACTGCTGTGATCAGTGCAGCAGCATCGATTTGGCGGATCTGGTGAAGACGCGATGAGTCAATGGCAGAGCGCTCTCCCGTCGTCTTCAGTACTCCTCTTCCCCAAGAAGCGTAAGGTAAGTCAACAAGAAAGCATCTCCCACTGACATAGCATGGTGTAGACACTGCATTTAGGTCGATGTAAGCTACATCGCTCGGGGTGTGTGATTTTTTTCATACCTCTGAGCAATGTAACTTTGACTTAAGCAGCAGTGTAGATCAGGCCTTTGTTATTAGTTTGTAATGCCCTAAGCACAATCTGTCCCTGATCCATGACTGAGGATCCTAAGTGCTACTGCTATAGAAATAATAATCTAAACTTAAATATCACAAACAGAAAGTTAGATGTGCAGAATTGGACAGAGAAGGTGCAGGTGAGATTTGTGATGGTGATATGGTAATATAAACTATTTAAATAGAAATCAAGAGTGGCTGAGGTTGGCTTTGGGTAATGTCATAGATTCATATGGACAGACAGACAAGGGGGATGAGGTAATATCTTTTACTGAACCAACTTCTGTTGGTGAAAGAGAGGAAAAGCTTGTTTCTCTTTCAGCAACAGAAGTTGGTCCAATAAAAGATATCACCCACCTTGTCTCTCTCATATCCTGGGATCAACATGGCTACAACAACACTGCAAACAGATACATTCAATTTAAGGACCCCTTATATCATCTAGTCTGACTGCCTGTATATCACAGGCCATTAAATTTCATCCAGTTACCCTGGTATTGAGCCCAATAACTTGTGTCTGTCTAAAGCATAACTTGTATTTGTCTAAAGCATCTCTTCCAGAAAAGCATCCAGCCTTGATCTGAAGACAGCAAGAATCTACCACTTTCCTTGGTAGTTTGTTTAAGTGATTAATCACCCTCACTGTAAAACATTTCTGCCTAATTTCTAATTTGAATGTGTCTGACTTCATCTTCCAGCCATTGGATCTTGAGATGCCTTTCGCTGCTAGATTAAAGAGCCCTTTAGTGCCCACTATTTTCTCCCTAGGAAGATACTTATACACTTTAATCAAATCACATCTCAGTCTTTTTTTTCTGATAAGCTAAACAGATTCAGCTTTTTAAAGGCATGTCTACATTGTCCTGCACTTCAGACTCCAGAGGTATTAATAGCATTACATGGCAACTGTGCTTTAACTCCAGTGTGTGGATACTGCGGGTGCAATTTAAAAGGTTCTTAGTTTGCATTAATGTACTCCTCTTCAAACAATTACACTATAAGAAATTTTTCTTTGGCCCTGAAGCCTACTGCTCAAAGTTAGAATGAGCTGTTTTTAAAGTGAACTAAAATTGAAAGGTTACATTGTAACAAGGGAGAACTCTGTTCTACCAAGATGGTGCTTTTCAAAGGACTCACAGAAGCATGGCCAACCTGAAACGGAAGAGACGATAGTCCACCACAAGACTTCAATTGACACCTTTAATCTCTGTTATGGCTCCAAGATAAATTGTTGACAGGTGCAAGATACAGGGATGACAGATATGGGAAACAGGATCCAGTAAATTGTTAAGAAACAAAGAAATCATTTTCATGTAAATGTCATGAACAATAAAGAATGAAAAAATGCCCAAACATTAATATTTAACTGTTTTTAAAACAGAGTGTTTTTCAAAGTTTTCCATGAGGTATCAGCTTGTCTTTAAGAAATAGCTGGAAAGGCTCCAACTGAAAAGTATTCCAAAAAAGTCTAATGAAATAAAAGGACAATAGAGGCCACTTTCGTTGAGCAGGAATATAAAAAGTAATTTTAAGCTGAAGACTTCTAAACAATTTAAAGGATTTGCTAGTAGGGGATACTACTGCACAAAGCAAAATAACCAAAAGCAAGTTCAATACAAAATCACAAAGAGAAAAAAAATGACTGTCACCCTGCACAAACACAGTATACCAAGTAATAATGTTTTTCCAATACATTGATAGTAAACAGAATATATATATCCCTCTTATGTTGGTAAAACAGAAAGAAAGGATGAAGAATATATGAATATAAATCAGAAACAAGGAACTGTAGAAAACTGATAAGGAAAGCAAAGGGACATATGGAGAAATCTGTGGCCAGCAGAGTTAAGTTCAATAAAAAGGAGATTAAAATTATATTAGGAACAAAAAGAATCCTGACAATTGGTCCATTACCAGAGAGAAATGAAGAAAAGGCAGAAGTGTCCAATAAATATTTCTGTTCTGCTGTTAGAGTAAAAGCAGATATATTCATATCATATGATGCTGAAATAGTTTCCACTCAACCAGTAACTAAGGATGATGTTAAACAGCAGCTATTAAAGCATCAGGTCCAGATAGCTTACACCAAAGGGTTTTAAAAGAGCTGGCTGAGGAGCTTGCTGGACAACATGTTGGTTTTCAATAAGCCTTGAACACTAGGGAAGTTCCAGAAGAAAGCTAATGTTGTGCCAATATTTAAAAAAAGGGTAAATGGGATGACCAGTAGTTATTGGCCTGTAGGTCTGACGTTGGTCCCAGGAAACAATTTGAAAGAATTTACTAAGGGTTTTGAAAAATTTACCAAGGGTTGTTGTGGATTCTCCATCACTGACAGTTTTTAAATCAGGATTCGCAAAAAAGAAAAGGATTACTTGTGGCACCTTAGAGACTAACAAATTTATTTGAGCATAAGCTCTTTCTTGAGCTACAGCTCACTTCATCAGATGCTGTAGCTCACGAAAGCTTATGCTCAAATAAATTTGTTAGTCTCTAAGGTGTCACAAGTACTCCTTTTCTTTTTTGCAAATACTGACTAACACGGCTGCTACTCTGAAACCTGTAAATCAGGATTGGAAGCTTTTCTAAAATATATGCTTTAGGAATTATTTTGGGGAAATTATATGGCCTGTGCTAGATAGTATGTCAGACTCGACAATCACAATGGTCCCTTCTGGCCTTAAAAATCTGTGAATCTATGAAAGATAATGGAGTGGCTGATATCAGACTTGATTAATCAAGAATTAAAGGAGAGTGAAATATTTAATGCCAATGAACATGGGTTTATGGAAAATAGATCCTGTGAAACTAACATCTTTTTGGATAAGGTTACAAGTTTTGGTTTATAAAGTTAACCAGTGCTAAAGTAATATACTTAGACTTCTGTAAGGCATTTAACATGGTTACACTGCACAACATTTTAATTAAAAAAAAATAGAATGATATCCAGTTATCATGGCACACATTAAATGGACTAAAAACTGACTGATTGATCTCAAAATGTAATTGTAAACAGGGAAACATCATTGACTAAGTTTCAGAGTAGCAGCCGTGTTAGTCTGTATTCGCAAAAAGAAAAGGAGTACTTGTGGCACCTTAGAGACTAACAAATTTATTAGAGCATAAGCTTTCATGAGCTACAGCTCACTTCATTGGATCACAAGTACTCCTTTTCACTGACTAAGTGTGTTTCTAGTGTTGTCCCACAGGGATTGGTTCTTGGTCCTGTGGTATTTAGCATTTTTCTCAATGATTTGGAAGAAAGCATAAAATCATCACTGCCACAGTTCGTAGATGACACAAAATGGGGGAGGGATAAATAATGAATAAGACAGGCCATTGATATAGCACATTCTGGATCAGTTGCATGCAAGCAAACAATATGTATTTTAATATGCCTAAATGTAAATGTATACATGTAGGAATAAAGATATAGGCCATATTTACAAGATGGGGTAAATCTATCCTGGCAAGCTGTGACTCTGAAAAAGATTTGTGGGTCATTGTGGATAACAGTTGAATATGAGTTCGCAGTGGGACGCTGTGGCCAAAAGGGCTAATGCGATCCTTGGATGCACGTAGGGGAATTCGAGGAGAAGTAGAGGTTATTTGACCTCTATATTTGACATAACAGGTATTATGGCTGCTGGAATATTGTGTCCAGTTCTGGTGTCCACAATTCAAAAAAGGATGCTGATAAATTGGAGAAGGTCAGAGAAGAGCTACGAGAATAATTAAAGGAATAGAAAACATGCCTCAGAGTGACAGACTCAAGGAATTCAATTTACTTATTTAAGACAGAGAAGGTTAAGGGATGATTTGATCACGGTTTATAAGTACCTGCAGAGGGAAAATATTTGATAATGGGCTCTTCAGTCTAGCAGAGAGAGGTATAATATGGTCCAATGACTGGAAGCTGGAGCTAGACAAATTCAGATTGGAAAAAGTTGTAAATTCTTAACACTGAGGGTCAGAACTGTAACTAAGCATTTTAGTGTCCAGGGTGAGCAATCATATTTGCACCCCCTGGAAGAGATGCATGGGGGGGGAATGTGGGTCACATGTCCCCCAATTTATGCCTCCCATTTAGCACAGAAGTTTTCAAGCTGTGGGGCACACTTCCCTAAGGGAATGCACCCCACAGTTTGAAAACCATCACCTCCTGCCAGGAGCTGCCAGATCGGAAGCTGGTGGAAGCCACCTGGCCCGCTCGGGCTACAGCTCTCTGTGCTATGGGAGCTGGGGCACTGACTGGCTGTCCGGAAGCCCTCCCTGCTCTTCTCACTGAACCAGGACGCCTCTGCATGGCTGGTGTTCCCTAGGCAGAGTGGGAAGCACAGCTCTGAGCTGTGCTCCTGTCATGCTCTTGCCTCTGCCCCAAAGGAGCCTGGCACTGGTTGGCAACACCCCCTATGGCTGGTCCCTGCCTATGGAGCCTGGTTGCCATGGGATGCTCCCATACATGCTCCCGGTAGTACTCTCAGCAGCCTGGTCACACCCTAGTCACCACCTGGGGATTGTCATTGCCGCCAGGTCACTCTCTCCACACTCCCTTTGCACAGAGCTGTACCACTCCTTGCTCACCTTGGCTGTCCTGCCCCAACCCCATAGCCTCCAGGCTCAGGGTCACGAGCCCAAGCTATGAGCTTGGCCATGTGAACCCAGTGCTTAGCCCAGGCACTGGGGGCAGATGCCTGCTGGTAGTGCAAATTCACTCCTGCCAGCTCCGGAAACCAAGGCTGTGAGGATGGAGTGACCTCTAGGGTTACCATATTTCAAGTTCCCAAATAAAGGACACTGCTGGGGTGAGGGGGGGAGGAACTGGAGGGGCATTTGGGGGGTGCTGGATGGGTGGAGGGAACTGGAGGGGATACCTGTGGCAGGGGTACCCATTGGAGGTGAGCTGCCCATGCTGGGGGCGGGATGGGCTGGTATAATGGAGGAGCCCTAGCTGCTGCTGCTGCTGAGGAAATGCTGCATGTGGGGCTCCCACATTCTCCTCATTCCCTTCTCCAGCCCTGCCCTAACCACTCCTGCTTCCTTTCCCACTTCCTCTTACCCCCCACAAGCACTCACCATTGTACATGGCACTAGGACCCAGGAGCACCACGCTGGAGAAGCAGCTCCATATCACTCCATCCACTCCTGACCCAAGCCTCTGTTGGAGGGGCAATGCCCCCCCCACCCGCAAATTATGCACATAGACTGCAGCCAGCGCTGCTGGGCCCAGTCCTGCCTGGGGAGCTGAAGGGGCTGACACTGCTGGGTGTGATCCTGCATTGCCTGATTTTTACTCCCCCACCGGCTCTGCACCCTGGGCAGCTACTCCTCTCACCTAGTTACAGCCCTGTTGAGGGTAATTAACCATTGCCATTCTTACAGCCCTGTTGAGGGTAATTAACCATTGGAGTAATTTACCAAGGCTGTGGAGGATTCTTTATCACTGGCAATTTTTAAATCAAGGCTGGATTTTTCTAGAAGATTTGCTCTTGGAATTATTTTGGGGAAGTTTTTGACCTGTTATACAGGAGGTCAGATTAGATTATCACAATGGTCCTTTCTGGAATCTATGAATCTATAAGAACTGGCAGATTTGTTAACTAGTTATTTTATATCTTTACAGAGTAAGGAGGAGAATTCTCCAGTTTACAGACATATTCTTTTTTCATTCCATGTATGAATCTCCTATTAAAGTCAATACATTTTCAAAGTCAAAGTCCTAAGACTATGTAAGATTCACAAACAAATCTGAGAGGAAATGGTAGAAATTAGTAAAAAGCTATATTTAAAACCTCACTAAACATTACAAGTCATATTTGTGAGCATTGGAAAGTCACAATACATAAGTAAAAGTGACATGAAGATATATCAAGTAAGTATTGTCTGGTTACATTAAATCAGCAATGGAGAAAGTACTGAAGACAATTTTACAGTTTAGTGAGAGAGCACTTTGGAAAACATAACTTTATTAGAGACAGTCAGTAGTTGTTATGAATAGATGGTCATGCCCATGTAGCTTACTAGAGATTTTTGAAGATACAACTGTCATAGTAGAAATGTTAAATGCAGTGCACATTGTATACAGTACTTGGGCTTCCAAAATGATCTGATAACTTTTCACCTCAGAGATATCTTGCTAATGTAAAAAGTAATAATAAATTATCATGGACAAGAAAGAGACTCAAAATGTTAGGTAGCTCAAATTTCTTTCTTTTGCTTTTTTTTTCTTGTATAAGTTTTTTATATATATCTTTTCCAAGTTAATTTTTTTAGAGTTTCTGAAATATGATGGAGTGACACTCCTGGCACTTCTCTATTTATTTACACACCACATAACTCATGTGCAGCATCTGTGTGCTCTACCAACCATGACTTAGAAGAGGGGTTCTCAAACTTGGTCGTGGCTTGTTCAGGGTAAGCCTCTGGCAGGCTGCAAGACATTTTGTTTACCTGAGCGTCCACAGGTACGGCTGCTCGCAGCTCCCAGTGGCCGTGGTTCACCATTCCTGGGCAATGGGAGCTGCGGGAAGTGGTGGCCCGGTCTGGACCGCTTCCCCCAGCTCCCATTGGCTGGGAACAGTGAACCGCGGCCACTGGGAGCTGCAAGCAGCCATACCTGTGGATGCTCAGGTAAACAAAGTGTCTCGCGGCCTGCCAGGGACTTACCCTGAACAAGCTGTGAACCAAGTCTGGGAACCCATGACTTAGAGGCACCTAGTGGGATTTTCAAAAGTCAATGGGACTTATGCTCCTAAATCACATAGGTACTTTTGAAAATCCCCATCACTTCCTCTAAGGTTATTTCAGTATTCATTCTTAGAGTTGTCAGCTAAAATTGCCACCTAATATGCTAGCTACTGGGGTGGCTTTTGTGATGTAGACATTTGTCCACTAGGAATGGGACTGATAGCACCAACTGATTTCACATACAGCAGCTCATAAAACATCCCTCAGATAGGAATGACTTAGTAATGAAGTACTGATTAGGGAGCAATTCAGAACAGTGACCTGCAATGTAAGGGCTTGGTCCAAAGCCCACTGCTGTTCATGGAAATACTCTTACTTCACTGGGCTTTGGATCAGGCCCTAAGTAAAAAGTATTATACAATATTTTTTAGATGTCTATGATGATTCCTATGAGAAATGAGTCAATAAGTTATTGAATCAAATAATCATTATTTATACATAAAAAGGAACAAATTTATGCTCCATTCTGCTGTGCACTAGCCATTGCTGAGTAACTGTGCAATCCTATTGTTATGACCTCAGTCCTCCCTTCCCCTATGTCTTTGTTGTATTCTTTATTTGTATTTTGATGCACCCAGCACACAGATGCATAGAAAATTATTATTAATAATAAGTACTTTCCCAATCCTCTAAGCTTTCCAATCTCCCTATCTGCAACTTCCCCCCCCCATTTATAATACAGTATATCAAGGTATTAAAAACATGTACAGTGATTTAAGACTATAGCAATAAAATATAGTGGCAGAAATTAAAGTTTAGTGAATACTTTAAACATAGACTTTTCATGGCTATACATAGTGAATGTTAAACACTTGAGGTGACATCCTCACCTTCATTCCAGCCCCTTTATGCTGGGTAAAAGAGCTGGAGTGGCATAAAGGAGTTCTAAAAGCTCCATATCCAGCTGGTGGAGTATTCCTCTAGAGCACACAGATGTAAGACTGTCTCCTGAGAACCACTTTGTAAACCCTGACAAATTTCAGAGTAGCAGCCGAGTTAGTCTGTATCCGTAAAAAGAAAAGGAGTACTTGTGGCACCTTAGAGACTAACAAATTTATTAGAGCATAAACTTTCGTGAGCTACAGCTCACTTCATCGGATGCATACAGTGGAAAATATAGTGGGGAGATTTTATATACACAGAGAACATGAAACAATGGGTGTTACCATACAGACTGTAACAAGAGTGATCAGGAAAGGTGAGCTATTACCAGCAGGAGAGTGGGGGGTGGGGGAAGTGGAACCTTTTTAGTGATAATCAAGGTAGGCCATTTCCAGCAGTTTAAAAAGACAGTAGGAGGGGAAATAAACAAGGGGAAATAGTTTTACTTTGTGTAATGACACATCCACTCCCAGTCTTTATTCAAGCCTAAATTAATTGTATCCAGTTTGCAAATTAATTCCAATTCAGCAGTCTCTCCTTGGAGTCTGTTTTTGAAGGTTTTTTGTTGAAGAATTGCCACTTTTAGGTTTGTAATCAAGTGACCAAAGAGATTGAAGTGTTCTCCGACTGGTTTTTGAATGTTATAATTCTTGACATCTGATTTGTGTGATGTCAGAGGGGCATTGCTGGCACATGATGGCATATATCACATTGGTAGATGCACAGGTGAATGAGCCTCTGATAGTGTGGCTGATGTGATTAGGCCCTATGATAGTGTCCACTGATTAGATATGGCGTTCTGTTATTTTCTTTGTTGGGCCTGTCCTGTAGTACGTAACTTTTGGGTACTCTTCTGGCTCTGTCAATCTGTTTCTTCACTTCAGCAGGTGGGTATTGAAGTTGTAAGAATGCTTGATAGAGATCTTGTAGGAGTTTTTCTCTGTCTGAGGGTTTGGAGCAAATGCAGTTGTATCGTAGGGCTTGGCTGTAGACAATGGATCATTTGGTGTGGCTGGATGAAAGCTGGAGGCATGTAGGTAAGTATACTGGTCAGTAGGTTTCCGGTATAGGGTTGTGTTTATGTGACCATCACTTATTAGCACCGTAGTGTCCAGGAAGTGGATCTCTTGTGTGGACTGGTCCAGGCTGAGGTTGATGGTGGGATGGAAATTGTTGAAATCATGGTGGAATTCCTCAAGGGCTTCTTTTCCCTGGGTCCAGATCATGAATATGTCATCAGTGTAGCGCAAGTAGAGTTGGGGCATTAGGGGACGAGAGCTGAGGAAGTGTTGTTCTAAGTCAGCCATAAAAATGTTGGCATACTTTTTACGGATACAGACTAACACGGCTGCTACTCTGAAACCTGTCATTATGCAAGGCACTGAATTTAGTCGTATAGATTGGAAATCTATCAACTTCATGAAAAAACTCATACAGATACAGACAGACTTCATCTTCCTTTCCAAATGCAAACAGATGGACATCATGCCAAAAGGACTGAAGGTAAAAAATCCATTACAATCTACATACCACACAGACTGTGCTGACAGCTTGTGCCACACACTGTCAAAGAAACTGTGGAACCACCTGATCAACATCCTCTACAACAAACAGGGAAAGATTAAGAATAAGATCTCAGAATTGGATACTCTCAGAAAGAAAATAACAGAACACCACTAGCCATCACCTTCAGCCACCAACTAAAACCTCTCCAACGCATCATCAAGGATCTACAGCCTATCCTGAAGGACGACCCATCACTCTCATCGATCTTGGGAGACAAGCCAGTCCTTGCTTACAGACAGCCCCCCAACCTGAAGCAAATACTCACCAGCAACCACACACCACACAACAAAAACACTAACCCAGGAACCTATCCTTGCAACAAAGCCTGTTGCCAACTGTGTCCACATATCTATTCAGGGGACACCATGATAGGGCCTAATCACATCAGCCACACTATCAGAGGCTCGTTCACCTGCGCATCTACCAATGTGATGTATGCCATCATGTGCCAGCAATGCCCCTTCATAAATATAAACGGAAGGCTAACCACCTTTAAATCCCTCCTGGCCAGAGGAAAAACCCTTTCACTTGCAAATGGTTAAGAAGCTAAATATAACGTCGCTGGCACCTGACCAAAATGACCAATGAGGAGACAAGATACTTTCAAAGCTGGAGGGGCAGGGGGGAACAAAGGGTTCTCTCTGTCTGTGTTGCTTTTGCCGGAACCAGAGCAGGAATTCAGGTCAGAACTCCTGTAAAGGGTTAATAAGCTATCTAGTTAGATATGCATTAGATTCTGTTTTGTTTAAATGGCTGATAACATAAGTTGTGCTGAATGGAATGTATATTCCTGTTTTTGTGTCTTTTTGTAACTTAAGGTTTTGCCTAGAAGGAGTCTCTATGTTTGAATCCTGATTACCCTATAAGGTATTTACCATCCTGATTTTACAGAGGTGATTCTTTTACTTTTTATTCAATTAAAATTCTTCTTTTAAGAACCTGATTGCATTTTCATTGTTCTTAAGATCCAAGGGTTTTGGTCTGTGTTCACCTATGCAAATTGGTGAGGATATTTATCAAGCCTTCCCCAGGAAAGGGAGTGTAGGGTTTGGGAGGATTTTTGTGGGAAAGACGTTTCCAAGAGGGCTCTTTCCCTGTTATATATTTGTTAGATGCTTGGTGGTGACAGCAATAAAGTCCAGAGACAAAAGGTAAAATAGTTTGTACCTTGGGGAAGTTTTAACCTAAGCTGGTAAAAATAAGCTTAGGGGGTTTTTCATGCAGGTCCCCACATCTGTACCCTAGAGTTCAGAGTGGGGAAGGAACCTTGACAGCCCCTCTGCCATGTATATTGGCCAAACTGGACAGTCTCTACGTAAAAGAATAAATGGACACAAATCAGACGTCAACAATTATAACATTCAAAAACCAGTCGGAGAACACTTCAATCTCTTTGGTCATTCGATTACAGACCTAAAAGTGGCAATTCTTCAACAAAAAACCTTCAAAAACAGACTCCAAGGAGAGACTGCTGAATTGGAATTAATTTGCAAACTGGATACAATTAATTTAGGCTTAAATAAAGACTGGGAGTGGATGTGTCATTACACAAAGTAAAACTATTTCCCCTTGTTAATTTCCCCTCCTACTGTCCTTTTAAACTGCTGGAAATGGCCTACCTTGATTATCACTAAAAAGGTTCCCCTCTCCCTCCCCCACTCTCTTGCTGGTAATAGCTCACCTTTCCCGATCACTCTTGTTACAGTCTGTATGGTAACACCCATTGTTTCATGTTCTCTGTGTATATAAAATCTCCCCACTATATTTTCCACTGTATGCCTCTGATGAAGTGAGCTTCATGAAAGCTTATGCTCTAATAAATTTGTTAGTCTCTAAGGTGCCACAAGTACTCTTTTTTTTGTAAACCCTGGTGTAGTGAGTATGCTGAGGAGTTGGAGATGGGACATGTGGGCTGCTGATGGGGCTTCAATTTAAAGTGTTGTAGAGATTTTGTGCAGCCCTAGAAGGCTGCTGTAATTAGGCCCCATGAGTGTCTAAGTGACACTGGGGGGTCTCTGTTCAGGCCCCGGAATAGTCCATGAAGTTGGCTTAAAGTCCATAGTCCTCTCCCCTGCCACTTGACTGAGGGTTCTGTTCTAGATCTCTTATGGGTGCATTACAGAATCTCTCTCCCCTGGGCCACTAGTGAAAATCAAAACTTATTTTTAAAAGATAAAATACAGCATGCTAAAGAAATGTGTTGTTGATTATGATAATTTTGGAAACATGGTGAACAGTGAGGAGAGTGAAATAATAAAAAAGGACCCTGGAGACATGGGCACAAAATTACAAATGAGGTTAAACTGAAAGAGTGCATCTAGGATAAAAAATAATAATCCAGAACACAGACATCCAACAGCAAAGAAAGACCCATGAAGCAGAAATGCTGAAAGAGACCTAGGTGTGGTAGTGGACAACATCTCAAGCATATGTCTGCAATGTGAAAGAGCCAGTGTGACTTTGGACTATATGCAAAGGTATTATTTCGCATCACAGAAGTAAGTGTCCATCTCTTCAGAGCAACTACAGCGGAAATTGTGCTTTCAGTTCTGAGCATCACCTTACCAGAAAGATACTAACAAATGCATGGAATTTAGAGAACACACTGCACATGATCAGGAAGCTGGAGAGAATGAATTTTGAGGAAAGACTAAAAAAGTGAAGTATATATAATTTGTATAAGAAAAGACTAAAATACAATAGCAGACTACAAATATTTGAAGGGTGTAAACACCCACAAGAGACATTATTTTGGGTGATAAATGAACCTGCAGCAATTAGGACCAATGGTCTGAAACTAAGATAAGGAAAATGTAGAGTAAATATCACGAAGCATTTCCTGATAGAGAGATGGTTTTGGCTGTGGGATAACTTCCCAGGGAAAATCATAGAAACTGAATTGCTTGGAACTTTTATAACCAGTTTGAACACTCTAGAAAAGATCTTGCAGGGAACAGCCCTGGATTGTCAGAGAGATAGATTAGGTTATTTACTATATCTCTTCCATCTCTAACATCTATGATTTTGTGATTCAGTATGTATTTACCAGGCAGTGTTTTCAAAAGCAAAATGTCCCTCAAAATTAAGCACTACATACATCCATAAATGATGCAGGAATAAAACTTCCAAGTTTGTAGATTCTGATTTGGTGGTTTAGACAATACAATAACACAAAGATTAGCTGTGAAGAAGGCTATTAAGAAGCTGAGCCAACAGTGAAATGTAATGCAGATAACTAGAAATAATAGCTGTGAAGCCTCAGACCCAGTGGGGGACCAGGGTATTAAACAGAAAAAAAAGGAGAAAATCGTTTGATAGTTATTAGATATAGAAAAATAGTTGAAACATTTGTTCCAGACCAAGAGTTGGAGTAAATGAAAGCAAGGTATTACGTTTTCTATTTTAAACTAATTAGGCATTTAGCTACTGACCTGAGTAGGGTGCAATATGGAGTTACACAACTTCATACGCATCAGGGAGACTGGAGCTGTCCTAAGTGGCTTGGTACACAGGAAACTGCGCAACCTGCAGCATCATTTAGGGGTGAAACCAGCAATTCTCAGCACAGCTGGCTTGCTTTGCAGACACATGTGGAGGAAGGAGGTGGGGTCACAGCCTGACCTCAATGCTCTGGGATTTGACAGAGAATCCCTTGAGAAGACCCTGCACTGGGTCAGGTATGGGGTCTGCAACTGTGACAGGCCCTTATGCAGCCTGCATGTGTGATTTTGTGTGTGTGTATGTGGGGGGGAGCGGCTGTGTATTTCCCCCTCCTTTGCACACCTGTTGGATGATTTGGCATAATCTGACCCAGATATTTTTAGCAGACTAATAATAATGCAAATATTGAAAGGAGCTCATAGCTTTGTATGGCAAATTTATTTTAAAATTAGGGCAAAAAATACTGTGGAAAAATTACCACTAGAGAATTATTCATGCTACCCCACCCAGGCTGAAGAGCAGTTCTTTCACTACAGAGATGTTGAGTGTTTCACTTGAAGAATATCAACAGGAGCATGAGAAAATGAAGTTGTTCAGTCTCTGGAGATCATCACTCATGCAGTAGATCTTCCCCTTGGTGTTCATTTCAGTAACATGAACCATGAAGAACTCATTTGGTACAAATGTAAATGTTACAAAATGTGCACTTCCCTGGGAATTCCATTGCAATGCAGCAGTGTACCATTACAGTGTAATGTTTTCCTTAAATCTTGTGCTACCTTATGCCTGAAGACAAATGAAGCATGTACTACGTGTGAGTGTAAAACCCCCAAAGTATTTAACTTCATTCAAGAAAAACTAAACATGTTAAAAAATAAAATAATTATTCTAAATTTTATTGTAGTATTTGAGTGATTTTTTCCCAGAGAGATTTGTGGTAATGCTGTAATTTATTGGCCAGCTATTAATGGTTATGGTGAAACAGCTATAGAAGTACATGTGCCATCTCATTACTAGATTGTAATTTTATTATAATTGTTGGAATGAGGTAATTATTTGATAGTTACAAGCAGAGGGCCTGATCCTGCAGTCATTGTTCAGGCAAATCTTCCATTGACTTCAGCCATATGAATATGAAACCAGATGGGCTGCAAATCATTAGGCTCAAAATGTTACAAGACACCACAATCACCCTGTGTGTAATGCATCAATGGTTTCCACTCACCATAGATTCTTTGGTTTGGTCCATTAAAACTGTTAGATTGTTGTATAGTATTCTACATTCTTTGACCATTGTAAAATTAATTATCTTTTTCACTGTGTTAAGAGAAGGCTGATGATTTTAATTACATGTAGTGCTCTAAGGACTTCCCATTACAGTACATACAATTCAATATTCAATTCATCTAAAGGAGCTCTTGTTCTATCTTTGGTTTGGCAAAAATGACTTTGTTAATTCTGTTACAATAAACAAGCCTGGCAGCAATAAAGTGGGACCAGATTGTCCCTAGCAAGGAAAAATCCACAAGAAGAACCCTGCTGGGCTGAAAATTCTATGAGATTTCCACTGCAAGACTTTCCTCTGAATTCTTCCATGGAGGGAGCAGGGGGAGGGAATAAGGTTCCCCCAGAGGAATAAGCAAGACATTTGGCTCCCAAATATATTGGATCCATGTAGATCTCATGGAATTCACCAAAGGCCAGGAACTCTATGCTGCATCCTAGCACTCTGAGGTTTTCCCCTAGATTCAGCACAGTTCTAACAGCTTCTCCTGGAGCTCCTGATCCCAGGCAAAGGGGGATATCTGTTATGTATAGATGCTGGATTAACTCATGAGCAGTCTTTACTAGGTTGACAGAGAGGAAGGAAGAGGCCATGCTCAAAAGACGCTAGGGGTTTCACTCTATTAACAAACTCATATTGGGGGATACTTAGGAAGAAAGGAGCATCTGCACTGCCAAGAGGCCCTACCTGGCTTCACAGGAGTGTGAGGTTGTGCTCCATATGATGTTATGAAAATATGCTAGTGAGTGTGAATATAATGCAACTGGAATATGCTTCATGCAAAAGGTCTCTTGTAAGGTATCATTACAAAGCCTATAATCTACTGAGTATGTTCATCCTATTTATATGAATGTATCATTCTTGTATCTGAAACTAGGAATATAAAATATAACTCTGAAGTTCTATTGTAGTTATGCAAAGTGTGGGCCATTAATGGTGGTTTAGAATCTTGATAGCTCCCATCAACTAGGACAAATGACTGTAGAAGTCTCTGTTTACTTACAAGCCTTCCTGTGAGTCAGGCCTGGAAGAATAAAGGCTTATGGTCTCACAGGACATGTGACCATGTCACCTGGTACTGGAATCCATCTTAAACCTGGTTTTCCATTTAGAAGGAGGGGTGGGGACCCAAAGAGACAAAAGATTCCTGCCTTGTGCCCAAGCTATATAAGGGGGTGGAACAGAACAAAGTCATGAGAAGTCCCCTAGCTACCACCTGAGCTGGAACAAGGACTATACTTGGGGAAAGGATTGGTCCCAGATTAGAAAGGATTCTAGTCTGTGAAAGAAGTTTATGGAAACATCTCTGAGGGTCAGATTTCATCTGTAATCAGTTTCTTAATGTATTAGGCTTAGACTTGCATGTTTTTGTTTTATTTTGCTTGGTAATTTACTTTGTTCTGTCTGTTATTACTTGGAACCACTCAAATCCTACTTTTTATATTTAATAAAATCACTTTTTGCCTATTAATTAACCCAGAGCAAGTATTTACACCTAGGGGAGCAAACTGCTGTCCATATCTCTCTATCGGTGTTATAGAGCGCAAACAATTTATGAGTCTACCCTGTATAAGCTTTATATGGGGTAAAATGAATTTATTTGGGGTTTGAATCCCATTGGGAACTGGGTATCTGGGTGCTAGAGACAGGAGCATTTTCTAAGCCATTTTCAGTTAAGTCTGAATGAATATGAAACCAGATGGGCTGCAAATCATTAGACTCAAAATGTTACAAGATACCACAATCACCCTGTGTGTAATGCATCAATGGTTTCCACTCACCATAGATTCTTTGGTTTGGTCCATTAAAACTGTTAGATTGTTGTATAGTATTCATTTTTGGGGGGACATGGTTCAGACCTGGGGTCAGTGTTGGAGCAGACTGGCATGTCTGGCTGAACAAGACAGGTACTGAAGGCCCAAACTGGCAGGGAAAACAGGCTCAGAGGTAGTCTCAGCACATCAGGTGGCAGTACCAAGGGGATCTCTGTGACCCAACCTGTCACAAGGAGGAAACCAGATTTTCCCCTTTATGTGCATTTAAATGCACACTTTGTAAGAGCCATGTTTCCTCATTGCTCATTTCGACTGTTTCCAAAGGAGGCAAGGGTTTCATCAATGTGCACTTAAGAGGCTCTTACTGTGTTTCCTGAATGAGGGAGTGAGCAATTAAATTCATGCTGCACAGATATTGCAAACCTCGCCTTTGGCTCCATGGAATGCAGCCCCCTCCTTTGTCTAGCAGAACTACCTTAGTTATGGTAACTAGATTTAACCCTCTTAGATTTGACATAGCGCATGTTCTACAGTGTGAACACCATCTGAAACACGGCAATTTGGCTGATTTTTTCTATATGCTCATCTGCAGCCTACTGCGGAGTATAATTTTCCTCAATGCACAAAGGGTTAAGAAGCCTAATGAAGAAGTGACGACACTATAATTTCAGAAGACACATCTTGCATGGTCGTCTGAATGGGAGTGAATATGGAGCTGACATTTTATGTTTTGCCTGGTGTAAAGGTATTATAGCCTCTCATCAACCTGCTTCTCCCACCTGTAACTGTGCTGTCTCTCCTTTTCTTTCAGTAGGCAGCAGGCTATAGTGATGAAGGAGTTTTATCTTTTTTTGTCAGAACACCTTGCAGTTACTTAACTGTCAAATTTCCTTTAAAATAGAAGAAAGAAGGCTATGAGATCTGGGCAATACCTCTTTATGGAGTTTTCAGTCAGTAAAAACAAATCAACTGAAATGCCCTCCTGTACATTGAGAATTAAAGTGTAGCTGAACTCAGTTGTCTTTTACTGGCTATCACTTTTCATGAAAATGAGGGTTAGACTGTGTAAATTGCCCTTTTTTTTGGTTAAAATAAATATTTTATCTGTATGGTATGTTGTGACATTTAGAGTTCCCTGACTGCTCATTTTCTTTTCTATTTTTGAGCCAAACCATGACTCCCCATAATTCCCTCTCCAACCCAGGTGGTCTCCTATATTATCTTCAGCTGCATCAGGTCTAAATTCTTTAAGGGGAGAAAAGAACACTTGTCCCTCCTCCTAAAAAAGAATCTGTGGAATTTTAGGAGGACTAGCTTCCCTTCCCTCAAGACTAAGGGGAGAGGGGTTGGGGTGGCACACCTGTGTGGCAACCACTACCTCTCAGAATGGTGTCAGGGTGGGAAGGAGTGATCATGGGGGATATGTGTACTATTTATTTAACCCTATAGTAAGAAGCAAGGAAGGAGTGTGGATGAGTAAGACTCTAGACAGAAGCTCTACAGAAAAGCAGAGCCAGAAGGAGGCAGAGCTCCTTTAGGGATAATACTGTTTTCCTTATTCTAATAAAGTTCCTTTTTCAGTGTTAGAAGAATGTGACTCGCTGGGATTTTTCACCATTATTGCATGACACTCCGAAGGGAGCCTGGAGAATAGGGGGAAAAACCCCAACAGAAGAAGATGTGACAGTAGGGAAGGGGAATAACCTGCATAAACGGGAATCTTGAGTAGGATTAGAAAAAATATTTTACCTCTGTGTTTGGCATTGAAGCAGCCACTGCTGGAATACTGTGTCCAGTTTTGGCCTGCACAATTCAAGAATTATTGATAAATTGGAGAAAGTTCAGAGAAGAGCCATGAGAATGATTAAAGGAATAAAAAACATGCCTTATAGTGATGAACTTGAGGAACTCAGTCTATTTACCTTAACAAAGAGGTGGTTAAGGGTTGACTTGATTACCTACCTAGTTACATGAGGAACAAATATTTGACAATGGGCTTTTCAATCTAGCAGAGAAAGGGCTAACACAATCCAATGGCTGGAAGTTGAAGCTAAACAAATTCAAACTGAAATAAAGCATAATTTTTTGACATCGATGGTAATTATCTATTGGAACAATTTACCAAGGATCAAGGTGGATTCTCCATCACTAGCAACATTGGATATTTTTCTAAAAGATCTGCTCTAGGAATTATTTTGGGGAAGTTCAGTCGTCTGTCTTCCTACAGTAGGGAAGACTAGGTGATTACAAAGGTCTCTTCTGGCTTGAAATCTATGAAGTTCTGCAGGGAAGTTCAATGGGCTGGTTACTAAAACCCCTACACTACATTTGCCAGATCCTCACTGCAGAACTGTCAGTGACCCTCCCCTCCAGGTGACTCCTCAATGGGCCACTGGGAGGATGGGAAAAGAGATAGTACCTATATGTCTTCTTTACCCCGGGACCAAACTTTCAGAGCAATCAATTCACCAGCCCCAGTCTGGTTGGTTAGGGAGACTCCATCTCTTTGGACTGAAAATAGGACAGTCAGTTGGGAAGCCCTAAGTATGAAGAAAACAACATACAAATAATATACATGCTTAAAATAATCAAGGCCACTTCTTTGCCAGACTCCTAAGAAAAGAGATGTCAGCGAGATGAAAAGCACTTTAAATACTTCAGTTTTTTTAACTTTATTGATTAAATTCTATCTATTTGTTTTAAAGAGGTGATGCCACAGTATAGGGCCATAAATAAAAAAAAATTCTGTGAGGTATTTAAAACACTTGAGGTATGTCTCTATTTAGTATACAGCTAGAAATATGGCTACAGAACAAAAGTAAAAAATGAATACAAACCACCTATTGGCATCTAGATTCATTCAAACATATCTATATGCTCTGAGATTGAAGTCATTCTTCCTAATTTATAAAGCATAGCATGGAAGAGGGATGTTTACATTCATCCAGCTTCTGAAGGAAAACAGGGGAATATATGGGACGTGAAATACTAAATTATTTTTAAGGCTAGAAAGGAATATTTTGCAATATAACCTAATAAGGGGTAGCATGGAGGTGGTTCCTTGTTTGTCCATGGCGGGAGGCAAGGCGCATTGTCTCGTTTCCTGGCAAAGCTTACTTCCTGCTTCATGCTAAGTCATCAGCACTGGTTGGAGCATCAGGGAAGTGAGACCAAGGTTGTCCCCTGCCAGTCCACTCCTCATCTCCTGTGTACACACCTGCATGAGAAGGGGAATAGCGGTTTCACGGTCGCAGCTTCCTCCACACCCTTGCTTTGTGGCCTATGAAGCGGGTAGCTTACACAGGGGATTAAGGTGTTCCATTGCTGTCTTAAAGATGACACAAAGATTCCCTGGATTCAGCATTACCAAACCTTGTTTGAGCATGACTAGAACTTTGCCACTACATATATCCTTATCTTCCTAGAATATGTTTGGTTTTGATTTATAAACATTATACCCAATTAAATGAGGCTAACCTCAGCATAACCATGTTGATCTGACTAATTTAAAAAGGAGAAGGATTTTTCAGTAAAAGTGATTGTGTTTGCCCATTTCTATGTGCTTTTGAAAAGTTTTTCAAACTTCACATTTATTTAATACTGTAACATAAAACAGGAAGAGGATTTGTACTACATTGTTACTGTCATTTTACATACTGTTGGGGGTCCCAACAGAGTGCAGTTCAAATGCTGTCTTGTCCGTCAGGTTCCTTTATTTGGCATACAGCAAAGCTACGTTGAGTTGATCAGACTCAATGCAGGGTGTGTACATCACAGACCCGATATTACCCAGAAGCCCTCTTCCTTTATATACACTTACAGCTTATTGCATTTACTACACTGCACGACACATTATGGGATCGGCTTAATTACATTGTGGAAAACAAGCCCTATACAACATGCTTTGCCCACTCACTGTCTGTGTTTGACCAACCCTTTACCTAATTTTAACATTCCCAATTTATCTTGTCCATTGTTATCTTGCTCTTTGTAAATTATTCCCTTCCATTACAGTAGCTAGTTCAGACATTCTGTCTCTTAGCTCACTGATCCACTTACCTATTTTAATTAGCACAGACATTCTGTTTTCAGCCTGATGATCTGTTTACCACCTTAATCCTATCTTCCAAGAAATGAGGCCTTCCCCATTTTTAATTACTCATGTTAAGATAGGCCTACTTTACACTGCCTTTGTTTTTCTTTTTCATATTAACGTTCATTCCACTCATCTCATATTCCTGTCCTTCTGTGATTTCTTTTTTAAGTTCACTACCCAGCAACACATTCCCAAGACCACAGTATTTAAAATCATTTGAATCACCATTAATACTAGGCTCAAAGTATGAACTGGGAGGTGCAAGTTCACCTTGTCTGGTATACCCCACCAGGGTGTAATTTCATATTATAAGTTTTCTCTACTTTTAAAGCATTCTTCTGTAATTCTAACTTTGCTTTTATCACATAATAAAAAACCTAGTAAAAAATATAAAAAACATTTCCATTTATCACCACAGGAAATTTAGGTGTGAAACAGAACATAGGCCAATTAAAATAATATTTCCTGGCTCCGAACGAGAAGTTGTCCTCTTCAGCCACCAAATAATAGTCATTATCACTAGCATAGATAGCATAGATTTTACCAACTTTACTTTACCAGTGTACCAACATCTCAACTACTCTGCAATTTGGAGACCTTTCCTCCAGAGTGAACCCACATGCCAGCAACTCTGTCTGTAAGACATTACACCTGCACATCCAGGCACTGTCTTCCTCTGGGCTTCAGGGGGTGCTTAACTGCCCCCCCACCTCACCCCAGTCCCTGTCTCTTCCCTCACCCAGGTCCCACCCTACCCCTTCTCCCAACCTACCACCTTGCCCTGCCTCCTCCCACTTCCACTAGACCCCTTGCCTCTTCCTGCCCAGTTATATTCCCTCCCCCGAACATGCACCATCCCCGATCCTCCCCCTCCCCTAAACTCCTCCTGCACACCACGAAACAGCTGATTGCAGTGGGTGGGAGGCACTGGGATGGGGGGGAGGAATTGATTGAGGGGGCCACTGGCACTGTAGGAGGCACTGTGTGGGGTGGGTAGAGCTGGCTGCTTGCTGGAGCACTCACGGAGTTGGCGTCTATGTCTGCACGTGTAAGTGTCCCCCAGGTGCAAACAACAGTACTCTTGGGCTTTCCAGAGCTAGCTTTGTCTAACAGCTGTATTTGAGGAGGGAAAACAAACTTCTTTCACATCATATGGGTTGCAGTGATTTCATGTTTATCTTCATAGTATTGGACCTTTGTTAATTTTCTTACCCTGCACCAACTGGTGTCACTTCTCTTCTACCAATTTTTTTAACTTTTCTGTGGTGATAAAAGTGGGCAAGTTTTTTTGCTCCATATCATTTAAGTCCTCTTTTACTTTGTATAGCATGTAACTCCCACATACTCCACCGGTTGTTATTATTAGAAAAACTTTCATACTTTCATGTGCATTACATGAAGTGAAAATCTTTATTAATTATCCTTAGTAATGCTCATTCAATGAATGCATTCTTTGGTTAAAATGCTTGGTCATGTTCCCACAGTATTTCTATGTTAGCAACATATCAATTTCAAACAATTCCCGTACCAGTACCGATCCTATTAACGTTCTTTCAGTGCAGTTGCCGCTTATCTTAACAGTTTTACACATTCTACAGTATACATTTTTTTTCCAGAAAGTCCTTTCAACAGTTCTTAACCATGTTCCATTATATTTTATTTGGCACAATCCTTTAGGTAACTGCAGATCAGTAAAATTCAGTCACACTGACATATAAATACATTGAACATCTTTGTAAAATATTTCCTTATTAGGTCTTAACCCAAAACTATTTGGACCTGTTTCCAGTCTAGGACATTTTAATCTCTTTTTTTATTTATTTACAAAACTGCCATATAGTTTTTGTTTTTACTTCCTTTGTAACATTTATTTTACACCACAGTTAAACAGATTTTTTTTGGATAGGATTTCAATGATATAAGAAGGAAAATCAATATTGATACTATATATTATATGTATAATATATAATTAAATTGATATGGCTAATATGATGTTGTCCCATTGACTTCAGGGGTGCTACTGACTTGTGTAAAGACAAGCACATTCATGAGTACATGATCAGGGCCTTAGACTTAAATTTGCTGATAAAGGACTGTGTGTTTTATTGGACTGCAATGAACGGTCTATTGCATAAACATCTAAAAAAACCTACAAATATCCATTATTTAAATTAATTGGTTTTGTCTGAGTTTATGCCTCTCTCCCATGTCCTCTTTAAACTAATATTTCAGTTCTTTCAGAAATGTTGACTGAAAGAGAACATTGTAAGGGAATATCAGAGAATATTGGTGAAACATGAATTTTTAGCTCATAAATGTGAGCATTCATAACAAGAAATTTCATTCCAAGAGATATGCTGTTCCAGTCAGGGAACTCAGATTATTACACACATGAAAACTTCATTTAATTTCAAATTATTTATTCTCAGTGACTAAAACCCAGAATAAAGCTATCAGCAAGAGATACATCATCAGGTCACACATCTCCTTTAAAATTCTTCCTTGGCTTGATGATATTCACTTGAGCCAGAGAGAATATGTACTCACCACCCCCACACACTGGAGTGAGGCACGCTCACTGTACATATTCCCTTGAACTCATAAATGCGTGAAATTGAGTCAAAGTCTCTACTTACTGTAAAGGAATGATCACATGCAGCTTGGTCATTATGTAGTCACTAACAAGACAGAAATGCCCACAGAAAAGACAAAAGTCTCTACAACTGCCCAGTTCAGAAAGCCCCGGAGCTTCTGTAAGGAAGCAGCTACAAAGGATGCTATCTGCTGGATAAAGGTCTATAGTTGCGGAAGAAAAGCATGCTATTTTTTTCATATTTCCAGAAGAAAGTTAGGGGAAGGTAAATCACTTACCTGGCCTGTCAATATTCCTTGGTTCTGTTGGGTATGCTTTGAATGTGTTTACACAGCACCCTTTTCATAGTCACCATTGATTTCAAATGTGCACTTATCTTTTAAGATAGATATTTCTGTCATCACTGTTTGGAATTAATACAATAATTATTACTTTATCACATGTCAACATCAATCTCTTTAGAAAAGCTAAAACCCCAACAGATAGCTTTGGGACAAATAGATGTAAAGATATATAAATGTGAAATATATCTATTTCCAGTGTAACATAGTTCCCTCAATTTCAAGATTATACTAGAAACTTTTATATATTGCTTGCAAACTGTTTATAGCATAAAAGCAGTATGTAGATGTCACCTGAAGTAGTGTTTTAATTAAAAAAAACAACTTCAGACATGTAACACACAAAATAAAGCTCTTATTAAAGCATTTTTTCTTAAATCATAGTCTAAAGGAAAGAAGTATCAATACTAGTATTCCATAGACAAAGATGGGCATCAGTCCTAGACATCTTAGACGTCTACACACAAATGCAAAGAATATAGGAAATAAACAGGAAGAACTGGAAGTATTAGTACATAAGATATGATTATGATTTACTTGCATCACTGAGACTTGGTGGGATAAATATTATGATTGGAATATTGGTATAGAGGGGTAAAGGTTGCTTGGGAAAGACAAAGAGGGGAAAAAGGAAGAAGTGTTACATTATAAATCAAGAATAAATGTACTTGTTCTGAAGTCCAGAAGGAGGTGAGAGGCAGACCAGTTGAAAGTCTCTGGGTGAAGATAAAAGAGAAAAAGCCAGGCGTGATGTCATGGCAGGAGTCTACTATAGACCACCACAACAGGAGGAGGAGATGAATTAGTAATTTCTAGTACAAATAAAAATATCCAAAACACAAGACTCGCTAGTAATGGATGACTTTACTCAGACATCTGTTGGAAAAGTAATACATGAAAACACAAAATGTCCAGTAAGTTCTTGGAATGTATTAAGATAACTTCATGTTTCAGAAGGTGGAGGTAGTAACTAGAAAATCTGAAGGGACAAGACAATTTGGGTGAAAGTGATCATGAATTGATAAATTTTATGACTCTCAGGAAAAGAAGAAGTGAGAGCAGCAGAATAAGGACAATGGCATCACAGAAACCTGGTGGAGTGAGGACAATCAATGGGACACAATCATTCCAGGGTACAAAATATATCAGAAGGACAGAACAGGTTGTGCAGGGGAGTGGGGGTAAAGGTGGCAGTGTATGTGAAAGAAAATGTAGAATCAAATGAAATAAAAATCTTAAATGAATCCACATGTTCCATAAAATCTCTATGGATAGTAATTCCATGTTCTAATAAGAATATAACAGTAGGGATCTATTAACGACCACCTGACCAGGACAGTGATAATGACAATGAAATACTAAGGGAGATTAGAAAGGCTATCAAAATAAAAAACTCAATAATAGTGGGGGATTTCCATTATCCCCATATTGACTGGGTACATGTCACCTCAGGACAAAATGCAAAGACAAAATTTCTTGATACTTTAAATGACTGCTTCTTGGAGCATCTGGTACAGGAACCCACAAGGGGAGAGGCAACTCTCGATCTACTCCTGAGTGGAGCGCAGGATCTGGTCCAAGAGGTAACTATAACAGCACCACTTGGAAATAGTGACCATAATTTAATAACATTTAACATTCCTGTGGTGGGAAGAACACCTCAGCAGCCCAACACTGTGGCATTTAATTTCAGAAAGGAGAACTATGCAAAAATGAGGAGTTAATTAAACAGAAATTAAAAGGTATGGTGACTAGAATGAAATCCCTGCAAGCTGCATGGACACCATAATAGCGGCTCAACTTAAATGTATACCCCAAAAGAACTGAAAGAACTAGTAAAAGAACTAAAAAAGAGCCACTGTGGCTTAACAACCATGTAAAAGAAGCAGTGAGAGATAAAAAGGCATCTTTTAAAAAGTGGAAGTCAAATCCTAGTGAGGTAAATAGAAAGGAGCATAAACACTGCCAAATTAAATGTAAAAACATAATAAGAAAAGTGAAAAAGGAGTTTGAAGAACAGCTAGCCAAAAACTCAAAAGGTAATAACAAAATGTTTTTAATTACATCAGACGCAGGAAGCCTGCTAAACAACCAGTGGGGCCCCGGACGATTGAGATACAAAAGGAGCACTTAAAGACGATAAAGTCATCGCAGAGAAACTAAATGAATTCTTAGCTTCAGTCTTCATGGCTGATGATGTTAGGAAGATTCCCAAACTTGAGCCATCTTTTGTAGGTGACAAATCTGAGGAATTGTCACAGATTGAAGTGTCACTAGAGAAGGTTTTGGAATTAATTGAGAAACTTAACAGTAACAAGTCACCGGGAGCAGATGGCATTCACCCAAGGGTTCTGAAAGAACTCAAATGTGAAATTGCAGAACTATTAACTATGTTTTGTAACTTGTCCTTTAAATCAGCTACTGTACCCAATGACTGGAAGATAGCTAATGTAACACCAATATTTAAGAAGGGTTCTAGAAGTGATTCTGGCAATTACAGGCCAGTAAGTCTAATGTTAGTACTGGGCAAATTCGTTGAAACAATAGTAAAGAATAACATTGTCAGACACATAGAAGAACATAAATTGTTGTGCAAATGTCAACATGGTTTCTGTAAAGGAAGATCATGTCTTACTAATCTATTAGAGTTCTTTGTGGGGGTCAACAAACATGTGGACAAGGAGGACCCCAGTGGACGTAGTATACTTAGATTTCCAGAAAGCCTTTGACAAGTCCCTCACCAAAGACTCTTACATAAAATAAGTTGTCATGGGATAAGAGGGAAGATCCTTTCATGAATTGAGAACTGGTTAAAAGATAGGATGAAAAGGGTAGGAATAATTGGTAAATTTTCAGAATGGAAAGGGGTAACTAGTGGTATTCCTCAAGGGTCAGTCCTAGGACCAATCCTATTCAAGCTATTCATAAATGATCTGGAGAAAGGGGTAAATAGCGAGGTGGCAAAGTTTGCAGATGATACTAAACTGCTCAAGATAGGTAAGACCAAAGCAGACTGTGAAGAACTTCAAAAAGATCTCACAAAACTAAGTGATTGGGCAACAAAATGGCAAATGAAATGTAATGTGGATAAATGTAAAGTAATGCACATTGGAAAAAATAACCCCAATTATACATACAATATGCTGGAGGCTAATTTAGCTACAACTAATCAGGAGAAAGATCTTGGAGTCATCATGGATAGTTCTCAGAAGATGTCCACGCAGTGTGCAGCGGCAGTCAAAAAAGCAAACAGGATGTTAGGAATCATTAAAAAGGGGATGGAGAATAAGACGGAGAATATCTTATTGACCTTATATAAATCCATGGTATGCCCACATCTTAAATACTGCGTGCAGATGGGGTCCCCTCATCTCACAAAAGATATACTGGCATTAGAAAAGTTTCCAAAAAGGGCAACTAAAATGATTAGGGATTTGGAACGGGTCCCATATGAGGAGAGATTAAAGAGGCTAGGTCTTTTCAGCTTGGAAAAGAGGAGACTAAGGGGGGGATATGATAGAGGTATATAAAATCATGAGTGGTGTGGAGAAAGTGAAAAAGGAAAAGTTATTTACTTGTTCCCATAATATAAGAACTAGGGCCACCAAATGAAATTAATGGGTAGCAGTTTTAAAACAAACAAAAGGAAGTTCTTCTTCACTCAGTGCATAGTCAACCTCCTTGCCTGAGGAGGTTGTGAAGGCTAGGACTATAACAGGGTTTAAAAGAGAACTGGATAAATTCATGGAGGTTAAGTCCATTAATGGCTATTAGTGTCCCTAGCCTCTGTTTGTCAGCCCTGGTCTACACTAGGCGTTGAGGTCGAATTTAGCAGCGTTAAATCGATGTAACCCTGCACCTGTCCACATGACGAAGCCCTTTTTTTGACTTAAAGGGCTCTTAAAATCAATCAGAGCCCCAAACGTGCCTCTTCTATGATGACCTGCATGCCATTTTAGGGGGTTCAACCATCACTACCCCAGCTGTGTTGTTTAACTCCTTCAATGGAGATGGAGGCAACACGGAAGCAGGTTTTGGGGACGAGGAAGATGATGATGATGAGGTTGTAAATAGCTCACAGCAAGCAAGTGGAGAAACCGGTTTTCCTGACAGCCAGGAACTGTTTCTCACCCTGGACCTGGAGCCAGTACCTCCTGAACCCACCCAAGACTGCCTCCTGGACCTGCCAGGTGAAGAAGGGACCTCTGGTGAGTGTACCTTTTAAAATACTATACAAGGTTTAAAAGCCAGCATGTTTAATGATTAATTTGCCCTGGCATTCGTGGCTCTCCTGGATATACTCCCAAAGCCTTTGCAAAAGGTTTCTGGGGAGGGCAGCCTTATTTCATCCACCATGGTAGGACACTTTACCACTCCAGGCAAGTAGCACACACTCAGGAATCATTGTAGAACAAAGTATTGCATTGTACGTTTGCTGGTGTTCAAACAACACCCGTTCTTTATCTCTCTGTATTTTCCTCAGGAGAGGGATATCATTCATGATCACCTGGTTGAAATAGGGTGCTTTTCTTAAGGAGACATTCAGAGGTGCCCGTTCCTGCTAGGCTGTTTGCCTATGGCTGAACAGAAATGTTCCCCACTGTTAGACACGCGGTGGGGGGAGGGAAAATGCGACCTTGTAACGAAAGCACATGTGCTATGTATGCAATGATAACAGCAAGGTTTACTGTGAAAGAGTGTACCCATTGTTCTATAAAATGTGTCTTTTCAAATACCACTGTCCCTTTTTTTTCTCCACCAGCTGCATGTGTTTCAGGGATCACAGGATCTTCTCCTTCCCAGAGGCTAGCAAAGATTAGAAGGCGAAAAAAACGCACTCGCGATGAAGTGTCCTCTGAGCTCATGCTGTCCTCCCACACTGACAGAGCACAGACGAATGCATGGAGGCAGACAATGTCAGAGTGCAGGAAAGCACAAAATGACAGGGAGGAGAGGTGGCAGGCTGAAGAGAGTAAGTGGCGGGCTGAAAAGAGGGCTGAAGCTGAAAGGTGGCAGCAGCATGATGAGAGGAGGCAGGATGCAATGCTGAGGCTCCTGGAGGATCAAACTAATATGCTCCAGCATATGGTTGAGCTGCAGGAAAGGCAGCAGGAGCACAGACCGCTGCTACAAAGCCTGTCTAACCAACCACCCTCCTCCCCAAGTTCCATAGCCTCCTCTCCCAAAAGCCCAAGAACATGGTGTGGGGGCCTCCGGCCACTCCACCCCAGAGGATTGCCCAAGTAACAGAAGGCTGGCATTCAATAAGTTTTAAATTTTTAAAGTGCTGTGTGGCCTTGTCCTTCCCTCCTCCACCATCCCTCCTGGGCTACCTTGGTAATTATCCCCCTATTTGTGTGATTAATTAATAAAGAATGAATGAATGTGAAGCAACAATGACTTTATTGCCTCTGCAAGCGGTGATCGAAGGGAGGTGGGGAGGGTGGTTAGCTTACAGGGAAGTAGAGTGAACCAAGGGGCCGGGGGTTTCATCAAGGAGAAACAAACAGAACTTTCACACCATAGCCTGGCCAGTCATGAAACTGGTTTTCAAAGCTTCTCTGATGCGCACCACACCCTCCTGTGCTCTTCTAACCACCCTGGTGTCTGGCTGTGCGTAACCATCAGCCAGGCGATTTGCCTCAACCTCCCACCCCACCATAAACATCTCCCCTTTACTCTCACAGATATTGTGGAGTGCACAGCAAGCAGTAATAACAGTGGGAATATTTGTTTCACTGAGGTCTTACCAAGTCAGTAAACTGCGGCAGTGCGCTTTTTAACATCCAAATGCACATTCTACCCACCATTCTGCACTTGCTCAGCCTCCAGTTGAACAGCTCCTGACTACTGTCCAGGCTGCCTGTGTATGGCTTTATGAGCCATGGCATTAAGGGGTAGGCTGGGTCCTGAAGGATAACTATAGGCATTTCAACATCCCCAACGGTTATTTTCTAGTCTGGGAATAAAGTCCCTTTCTGCAACTTTTGAAACAGACCAGAGTTCCTGAAGATGAGAGTGTCATGTACCTTTCATGGCCATCCCACGTTGATGTTGGTGAAATGTCCCTTGTGATCCAGTGCTTGCAGCACTATTGAAAAGTACCCCTTGTGGTTTATGTACTCGCTGGCTTGGTGCTCCGGTGCCAAGATAGGGATATGGGTTCCATCTATGGCCCCACCACAGTTTGGGAATCCCATTGCAGCAAAGCCATCCACTATGACCTGCACATTTCCCAAGGTCACAACCCTTGATATCAGCAGATCTTTGATTGCGTTGGCTACTTGCATCACAGCAGCCCCCACAGTAGATTTGCCCACTCCAAATTGATTCCCGATTGACCGGTAGCTGTCTGGCGTTGCAAGCTTCCACAGGGCTATTGCCACTCGCTTCTCAACTGTGAGGGCTGCTCTCATCTTGATATTCTTGCGCCTCAGGACAGGGGAAAGCAAGTCACAAAGTTCCATTAAAGTGCCCTTATGCATGCGAAAGTTTTGCAGCCACTGGGAATTGTCCCAGACCTGCAACACTATGCAGTCCCACCAGTCTGTGCTTGTTTCCCAAGCCCAGAATCGGCGTTCCACCGCATGAACCTGCACCATTACCACCATGATGCCCACATTGCCAGGGCCCGTGCTTTGACAGAAGTCTGTGTCCTTGTACTCATCACTCTCGTCACCGCGCTGATGTCGCCTACTTGCCCGGTTTCGCTTTGCCAGGTTCTGGAGCTGCATATACTGCTGGATAAGGCGTGTGGTGTTTAATGTGCTCCTTATTGCCAAAGTGATCTGAGCATGCTCCATGCTTGCCGTGGTATGGCGTCTGCACAGAAAAAAGGCGCGGAATGATTGTCTGCTGTTGCCCTGATGGAGGGAGGGCGACTGACGACATGGCTTACAGGGTTGGCTGACAGGGAATTAAAATCAACAAAGGGCGTGGCTTTGTGAGAAACTGAATGGCTGCCTCAAGAATAGAACTCAAAACCTCAAGGGTAGAACTCAAAACTGGGTTTAGCAGGCCGTCAATTTCACAGAGGGAGGGAGGAGAAAATGAATACAAAACAAATCTGGTCTATTTCTTGTTTTGAGCCACTTCATCTATCTTTATACATCATGCTGGCAGCAGATTGTACAGTACGACCGCTAGCCATCGTCACTTCCTGGGTGTTCGGCAGAAGACGGTGCAGTATGACTACTGGCCATTGTCTTCTGCTAGCTGCAGATTAAAAGACAGTGCACTGCCGGTAGGACTACAATCACCATGAGACGAAAAAAGGGAAATGACCTGGCTGAGTCACTCCCATGTTTGCCCAGGTGCCCGGTTAAAAGAGCACCCAGGACTACGTCGATGACGGCTACCAGTCATACTGCACTATCTACTGCCAAAAGGCAATAAACTGCTGCTGTGTAGCAATGCAGTACCTTGTCCGCCAGCACCCAGGAGACATATGGTGACAGATAGCTTAGCGGGCTCCATGCTTGCCATGGTATGGCATCTGCACAGGTAACTCAAGAAAAAAGGCGCAAAACGATTGTCTGCCCTTGCTTTTATGGAGGGAGGGAGGGAACGGGGGCCTGACTATATGTACCCAGAACCACCCACGACAATGTTTTAGTCCCATCAGGCACTGGGATTTCTACCCAGAATTCACATGGGCGGTGGAGACTGTGGGAACTGTGGGATAACTACCCACAGTGCAAAGCTCCGGAAGTCGACTGTTGCCTCGGTACTGTGGACACAGTCCGCCGACTACATGCACTTAGAGCATTTGTGTGGGGACACACACACTCAACTGTATAAAAACGCTTTCTACAAAACCGACTTCTATAAATTCGACCTAATTTTGTAGTGTAGACATACCCTCAGAGGGTGGAGATGGATGGCAGGCACTTGGCATTGGCCACCGTTGGCAGACAGGATACTGGGCTGGATGGACCTTTGGTCTGACCCAGTATGGCTGGTCTTATGTTCTTATGCCTTCAAAAAAGCAGACTTTAACAAACTCAGAGAACTGGTAAATAAGATCCCATGGGAATAAAACCAAATGGAAGAAAGTAGTTCAGGAGAACTGGCAGTTTCTTAAAAGACAATATTAAAGGCACAAAAGAAAACTATCTTGATGTGAAAGCAAGATAGGAAGAATAGTGAGAGACCAATATGATTCCATCAGGAGTTCTTTAACGACTTGAAGATCAGAAAGGACTCCTACAAAATATAGAAACTTGGACAAATTGCTAAGGATGAATACAAGAGAATAGCATGGACATACAGGGGCAAAATCAGAAAAGCTAAGGCCTTGTCTACACTATGGGGTGAGATCAATCTAAGTTACACACCTTCAGCTTTGTGAATAATGTAGCTGAAGTTGACATACTTAGTTCTACATACTGTGGGGTCCACACTATGCTATGTCAACGGGAGACGCTTTCCCATTGACTACACTTGCACTTCTCATTCAGATGGAGTACCAGAGTTGACGAGAGAGTGATCTGCAGTTGATTTAGTGGATCTCCACTAGACCCACTAAATTGTCCGCCGATGCATCGATCACCGCACGTAAGTGTAGATAAGCCCTAAGACACAAAATGAATTACACTTATTAAGGAACATAAAAGGCAATAAAAGAGGTTTTATTAAGAGCATGAGAAAGATAAAGGAAAATGTAGGTTCATCAGTTATTGAGGCTGGAGAGCTAAGAACCAATGGCATCAATCTTAACTTAAAAGGTTGATTTTGACCAGATACTTAACACAATCAATGTTAATAATGGGGAGAGGGGAGGAAGGAACATAAGCCAGAGTAGGGAAAGAGGTTAAAAATATTTGCATAAATTGGATGCATTCAAGTCAGCAGAGCCTGAAGAAATTCTTCCTAGAGTACTGAAAGAGCTATTTGAAGCAATTTCAGAACCATTAGTGATGATCTTCGAAAACTCATCGAGGACGAGTGAGATCCCAGAAGATTGGAGAACAGCAAATATTGTACCATAGAATCATCGAATATAAGGGTTGGAAGGGACCTCAGGAGGTCATCTAGTCTAACCCCTTGCTCAAAGCAGGACCAATCCCCAACTAAATCATCCCAGCCACGGCTTTGTCAAGCCAGGCCTTAAAAACCTCAAAGGCAGTATATTCCACCACCTCCCTATGTAGCCCATTCCAGTGCTTTACCACCCTCCTAGTGAAAACGTTTTTCCTAATATCCAACCTAAACCTCCCGCACTGCAATTTGAGACCATTACTCCTTGTTCAGTCATCTGCTACCACTGAGAAAAGGCTAGATCCATCCATTTTGGAAACCCTGTCATAAATATAAAGGGAAGGGTAACCACCTTTCTGTATACAGAACTATAAAATCCCTCCTGGCCAGAGGCAAAACCCTTTTACCTGTAAAGGGTTAAGAAGCTAAGATAACCTTGCTGGCAGCTGGCCAAAATGGCCAATGAGGAAACAAGTTACTTTCAAAGCTGGAGGGGGATGAAACAAAGGGTCTGTCTGTCTGTGTGATGCTTTTGCCAGGAACAGAACAGGAATGGATTATTAGAACTTGTTAGTAAGTAATCTAGGTAGAAATGCGTTAGATTTCCTTTTGTTTAAATGGCTGGTAAATAAACTGTGCTGAATGGAATGTATATTCCTGTTTTTGTGTCTTTCTGTAACTTAAGGTTTTGCCTAGAGGGATTCTCTATGTTTTGAATCTGATTACCCTGTAAGGTATTTACCATCCTGATTTTACAGAGGTGATTCTTTTACTTTTTCTTTAATTAAAATTCTTCTTTTAAGATCCTGATTGCTTTTTCATTGTTCTTAAGATCCAAGAGTTTGGGTCTGTTTTCATCTATGCAAATTGGTGAGGATTTTTATCAAGCCTTCCCCAGGAAAGGGCGTGTAGGGCTTGTGGGGATATTTTGGGGGGAAGACATCTCCAAGTGGGCTCTTTCCCTGTTCTTTGTTTAACACGCTTGGTGGTGGCAGCATAGGGTTCAAGGATAAGGCAAAGTTTGTACCTTGAGGAAGTGTTTAACCTAAGCTGGTAAGAATAAGCTTAGGGGGTCTTTCATGCAGGGCCCCACAGCTGTACCCTAGATTTCAGAGTGGGGAAGGAACCTTGACAACCCCCTTTCAGGTGGTTGAAAGCTGCTATCAAATCCCCCCTTGTTCTTCTCGTCTGCAGACTAAATAATGCTAGTTCCCTCAGCCTCCTAATCATTTTTGTTGCCCTCTGCTGGACTCTTTCCAATTTTTCCACATCCTTCTTGCAGTATTGGGCCCAAAACTGGACACATTACTGCAGATGAGGCCTCACTAATGCTGAATAGAGGGGGATGATCACGTCCCTTGATCTGCTGGTAATGCTCCTACTTATACAGCCCCAAATGCTGTTAGCCTTCTTGGCAACAGTGGCACAGTGTTGACTCATACCCACAGGTTTCAGAGTAGCAGCCGTGTTAGTCTGTATTCGCAAAAAGAAAAGGAGTACTTGTGGCACCTTAGAGACTAACAAATTTATTTGAGCATAAGCTTTCATGAGCTACAGCTCACTTCATCGGATGCATTTGGTGGAAAATACAGAGGGGAGATTTATATACACACACAGAGAACATGAAACAATTGGTTTTATCATACACACTGTAAGGAGAGTGATCACTTAAGATGAGCCATCACCAGCAGCGGGGGGGGGGGGAGGAGGAAAACCTTTCATGGTGACAAGCAAGGTAGGCTATTTTCAGCAGTTAACAAGAACATCTGAGGAACAGTGGGGGGTGGGGTTGGGGGGAAAAATAACATGGGGAAATAGTTTTACTTTGTGTAATGACTCATCCATTCCCAGTCTCTATCACCTACTACAGGATAGGCCCAACAAAGAAAATAACAGAACGCCACTAGCCATCACCTTCAGCCCCCAACTAAAACCTCTCCAACGCATCATCAAGGATCTACAACCTATCCTGAAGGACGACCCATCACTCTCACAGATCTTGGGAGACAGGCCAGTCCTTGCTTACAGACAGCCCCCCAACCTGAAGGAGATACTCACCAGCAACCAGACACCACACAACAAAACCACTAACCCAGGAATCTATCCTTGCAACAAAGCCCATTGCCAACTCTGTCCACATATCTATTTAGGGGACAACATCATAGGGCCTAATCACATCAGTCACACTATCAGAGACTCGTTCACCTGCACATCTACCAATGTGATATATGCCATCATGTGCCAGCAATGCCCGTCTGCCATGTACATTGGTCAAACTGGACAGTCTCTATGTAAAAGAATAAATGGACACAAATCCATATGTTGTTCTGTGGTGACCTAGAATCCTATTTTTGACGTCTCTGACTCAAGGAATATTTCCAACACACCTCTGACCAACATATTAACCCACAGAAACCTTCCTGCCAACACTACAAAAAGAAAGATTCTGGGTGGACTCCTCCTGAAGGTCGAAACAGCAGACTGGACTTCTACATAGAGTGCTTCTGCTGACGTGCATGGGCTGAAATTGTGGAAAAGCAGCATCACTTGCCCCATAACCTCAGCCGTGCAGAATACAATGCCATCCACAGCCTCTGAAACAACTCTGACATCATAATCAAAAAGGCTGACAAAGGAGGTGCTGTCATCATCATGAATAGGTCAGAGTATGAACAAGAGGCTACTAGGCAGCTCTCCAACACCGCTTTCTACAAACCATTACCCTCTGATCCCACTGATGGTTACCAAAAGAAACTACAGAATTTTCTCAAGAAACTCCCTGAAAAAGCACAAGAACAAATCCGCACAGACACGCCCCTAAAGTACAGACACACCCGCTCCGGGGTATTCTACCTGCTACCCAAGATCCATAAACCTGGAAATCCTGGATGCCCCATCATCTCAGGCATTGGCACCCTGACATCAGGATTGTCTGGCTATGTAGACTCCCTCCTCAGGCCCTACTTGATTACAGACCTGAGGGTGGCTATCCTTCAACAAAAAAACTTCAAAAACAGACTCCAACGAGAGACTGTTGAATTGGAATTAATTTGCAAACTGGATACAATTAATTTAGGCTTGAATAGAGACTGGGAATGGATGAGTCATTACACAAAGTAAAACTATTTCCCCATGTTATTTCCCCCCCACCCCCCACTGTTCCTCAGATGTTCTTGTTAACTGCTGGAAATAGCCTACCTTGCTTGTCACCATGAAAGGTTTTCCTCCTTCCCCCCCCCCTGCTGCTGGTGATGGCTCATCTTAAGTGATCACTCTCCTTACAGTGTGTACGATAAAACCCATTGTTTCATGTTCTCTGTGTGTGTATTTAAATCTCCCCTCTGTATTTTCCACCAAATGCATCCGATGAAGTGAGCTGTAGCTCACGAAAGCTTATGCTCAAATAAATTTGTTAGTCTCTAAGGTGACCCATACCCAGTTTCTCATCCACTGTAACCCCTAGGTCCTTTTCTGCAGAACTGCTGCCTAGCCACTCACTCGCTAGTCTGTAGCAGTGCATGAGATTCTTCCCTCGTGCAGGACTCTGCACTTATCCTTGTTGAACCTCATCAGATTTCTTTTGGCCCAATCCTCTAATTTGTCTAGGTTCCTCTGCATCCTTTCCCTACCCTGTAGTGTATCTACCACTCCTTCCAGTTTAGTGTCATCTGCAAACTTGCAATCCACGCCATCCTCCAGATAATTAGTGAAGATATTGAACAAAACCATCCCCAGGACCTATATTTAAAAAGTGGATTAAAGAAGACCTGGGGAAAAATAGACCAGTTAGATACACTTTGACACCTGGAAAGGAAAAAATATTACATAATCAATTTGTAAGCACCTAGGAGATAAGGTAATAAGTAATAGCTAAAATAGATTGCCAAGAACATATCATGCCAAATCAACCTAATTTCCTTCATTGACAGGGATACTGGCCTAGTAAATGGCGGGAGCAATAGATATGATAAATCTTCATTTTATTAAGGCTTTTGACACAGCCCCACATGATATTCTCTTAAGAAAGCTATGAAAATGTGGTCTCATTGAAATTAGTAAAAGGTGGGTGTACAACTGGTTAAAAAATTACTCAAAGAGGAGTTATCAGTGGTTCACTGTCAAACTGGAAGGTTCTATTTAGTGGGGCCCTGTTGGGTTCTGTCCTGGGTCTGGTACTATTCCAGGGATTGGCAACCTTTGGCACACGGCCCACCAAGGTAAGCCCCTTGGCGGGCCGGGCCAGTTTGTTTACCTGACACATCTGCAGGTTCAGCTGATCACAGCTCCCACTGGCCGCAGTTCACCATGGGAAATGACGTGGGCTGAGGGAGGTGCTGGCTGCCACTTCCTGCAGCCCCCATTGGTCTGGAACTTGAATTCCCTTCCAACCCTACACATATATGATTCTATGATTCTATATTTACTCTAGAAATATATATTGTCTTTTCATTTTTTCGAACCACAATACACTTTTTCAGATCTTCTGAGCATTAGGGTCCATAAAAAAGAGGCATTTTTAATGCTGGTATAATATTGTTGCCTCTTTTCGTAACAGCAGTGTCCCATTTTGACATTGTTGTCCCTCTGCCGAGCAGTAGCAGATGTTGGGGCCTTGCAGGTCAGTTTCTTGGTAAGGGATAAATCAGTAACATGGCGTCTCTGTATAATAAGGGCTTGTCTTCATGGAGTGTTAGTCTGCACTAGAGAGATGTAAAATCCAGTGATCATGTACATACTAAAAGTTCCTAGTATGTTTTAATGTACTACTGTTAGGGGTCCACATGGACCAGTTAGTACATAATGTATGTGTGCACTAGAATGTACACCCCTTTGGTGCAGTCTAAAGCACGGTGTAGACATGCCATAAGTGTAAATTGCTTTGTTTACATATACACGAGTCCTGAAATAAGATGTCAAACAGCATGCAGGGCAATCCTTTCTTTGAGACGTCTCAGCCCAACACAAGTGCCCAGTTCTCAATGGCAACTCTACCCCAAGGACTGACTCTATCAGAGACCAAAATAAAGAGCAAACTGCTGCTCAAACAGCATTTTATACAAAGCCTATCACTGAAACTAATACCACCACAAGCATTTACTAAAAACTTCTTTGCACATGACAAAAATACATTTGAAGACTATGCGCCTCTTGGTGACTCCTGCTCTACCCATATGCACTGAGTGGAAATACTGGATAATCCCTTTAAAACTATCAATGCACAAATCTGAAAGTCAATGTATGCTAAGGAAGTGAAGTAGTTGAGTCAGAGAAGGGGAATTGACAACTGGAATATAGATGGGGTGGTAAATGGCTTGACTGCTTATTTTTTTGCTTATTATGGTAGACTTTGGTATGATCTTCTGTCTAGCAACCATAATGAAAACTTAGCAACCTATCTGTGTGGGAATTTCCTACCATTTTAATAAGCTTGTATCAATGCCGATGTAGATTCACATGGATATCAATTAATACTGATATGTATTATCTCCTGCCTGTCCCGTTGCAAAATCCCAATATATCTCAGGACAAACTCTATAGCCTCATTTCCAGGGAGCTTCAGTTTTCTCCCATGTCTGACCCTGATATCTCCCATGTGCCTAGACTGTCCTCATGTATCCCCTGCTCCCCTCAACTGTGCCCTGTTCCAGGGCACATCTCCTCAACACCACTCACACAACACCATCCCTTCCTTCTATCCCTCATTTTCTCTGGACTGTGTCCTAAGAAGGGTGTTTCCAATGAGCTAATGCACCCAAGAGCTGAGGCAGCAGCATCCAAGGAGCCAAACATCTCTCCAATGAAGCATAGACACTTGAAGGCCTTGGAATTGCTGCTAAGCTAAGGCAGCTTCAAAGAAGGCTACCTTCAAGTACTAATGCCTCAGTGCAGTATCTGTAGGTGCCACATCACTCAAGCCAACAGCAATTGCCATACTCTCCCTGCCCTCCACACACACAACCCCTCCCCTCCATTCTTCCCCTTTTTAGGCCGTTGCACATCCCTGCAAAATGCTTTACCTACCCAACACCCCATCTTACATCACCATATCCATCCCAATAATTGTTCGGTCTGTCTGCTCCCCTCAACTCTATTCCTACTTCCCTGCTTGCCCCTTACCATGACCCCCAGTAATCTCTCCCATAGCTGCCCTAGCCTGGCTACATGGTTCACTAGGGTCTAGGAAGCTTAATGTAGCTGCAGCAGCAATTTCTTCCTTCTTCAGTGTCTGGTATGGTGCAGTCATGGACAGCCAATGAGCATATTTTATTCCATATTCACTACAGACTGGATTTCAAGTTTGTCCCATCTGGTATAATGAGTGGCAGACATATCAGAGACCAAGATGGTCTTTGACTTGAGCTGACCACAAGAGCTGAAGGAGCTATCCAATGACGTAATTTGGTGGTGTTCAATGAATGCTGGTATGATTTATAGCAATCAATAAGCTTCTTTTGCTCTTTGACTACTACCATTGCACTATTGCACCTGAGTCATAGCAGACAGGCCCAGGACGGTATAGGATATATAGATTGAATTCAGCTCTCAAACCTAAAGGTGACTCCAAGGCCACATTAGCACTGCTCTGTGAAGATAGCACCACTGCTATCTATGCTATACCTGTTCAATGGATAAAGAGAGTACTTATGTCTCCAAGGTTGTTAATCCAAGAACTAAAATTAATTTGTTCTAATGAGATAGGATTAATGTCTTTATCATAAATAACATTTTCTACAATCCCTGTTTTAAGGTCCTACATGCCTAATGTAAAACATTCCTACAAGCAAGTGCCAAATTTATGTGGAATGAAGTCTGAAATGGGGGACTTTTGAAAGTCATGCATGGAGTTCTCTTTACATTCAAGTTTTACAGTATTGCAGTGATTTTTGCAGCCAGAATATTGTCTAATGTCTCCCTCTAAACATGTTTTCTCTCCCTGGGGGAAAGTGATCCATAAAATACTTGTCAATGTTCCACCAATAAAACCCTAAGCTACTGTCCAAAATTTATGAGAAGACGCCAAAGTATCAAACTAGAGTCATTAGGATTGTAGCTCTTTATCATATTTACTCATGAACACCATGAAATTAAAGAGAATGACAAAAAAATAAGAGGCAGACATATCTTAACAGAAATCAGGTATATCTTTTTACTATAGGTCATTCTCCATTTAGATATTTTTACTGCTCAGAGTGGTCACTTATTCTGTTGCTCTTTTGACTGTGAGATTGACAGTTGACATTTGGTTGCCAGTTTGCTGACATTAGACATGGTTTCCCACTTAACAATGTGGACTGCATGAAGGTCATCATCTTTCACCCCAGAGAAAGTAGCCTCTAAACCAAAGACTTGCATAAACATTATTCAAAAGTTATCAGGAACCACCCTGGGATTAACTGCCCTGGTGCTGTGAACACTGGCCTTGGCAACGGTGTACTCAGTTGCAGAGTGCTGTGAACCAGCATGGACAATAAGCTAGCATAGACAACTTGGATAAGCAGCTGAAACACACCATGAAAATCATCATGGGAATTTTAAAACCAAAGCCTCTACTGTAGCAAACTTTGAACATCCAGTTATCCACTAAGATGTATCCACAGAATGAGAACTTAAAGACACTGAAGACTACCCCGAACTTCCCATCTGACAGGTTATGGATAACAGACCCTTACAATCCCCAAAATCATGACAACCACTATGGACCACATGTGACCACCTCATGTGTCTGGATCCAACCAGGGAATGGCAAAGAGTTTGGACCTCATCTACCATTCCAGACAAGCACATTACTACTGACCAACAAGCCAACCTCCCAGTTTCAACCTGCCACACAGACTTTGGACCACATTGAACTGCATCTGAACAAACCATGCATGATGCAGCTACTTGATGTAAAAGTGGAAAATCAAAGACTCCCCTTCATGCAACTGTGGTGAGAATGATCAAGCACATCACAACATATTGCCCAAAATATAGGTGAATTGGATGGTATGAACAATGTTACAGAGGAGGCCTTGAAATGGCTTATGGACCTACAACTGCATCTATAGAATGTTGCTATGCAGATACCATATGAGAGAGAGAGAGAGAGAGAGAGAGAGAGAGAGAGAGAGACTGCACAGAGTTCTCTTGAGTTTCTAAACAGGCTCCTAGTTATAGACTGACTCCAGAGGATGAAGGGAAATTTAAAGATTCTAATATTGCCTTCAGGCATGCCACTACAAACTTTAATCTTCCCAGATATCACAAACTAAGCTATGTTTGGCCTGATACTTGTAGGAGAGATCTCCAGGAAAACTTAGAATGCTCCCGCAGGAGGTGGAAACAGCGTTCTGTCAAGGTGCTTCAAGGAACAGTGTGCCACTAGAGTAGCCATCCCTGAAGTAAAACAAGCAGTTAATCTCAGGTTTTGACCATTTATACTTATTAGCTATCCTTTTTTCCAAAAGTAAGGGTTCTAGTCCTAGTGTCCGAGTCAAATTCCTGCCTAGGTAACTTCATTTGGTCTACCTTAAGTCCCTCATGATTTCAAACAGACATGGGATTCTTTGCTCCCTGTATTATAATGCTATGTAGTGTTGTTTTGCACTATTAACTTCCATGTTTCACTGTAAAATCCCTAATTTTTGTTTATACATTTTGTTAAGTACTTTGGCTTTGCAACAAAATATGATATTGTTATAGTTTATTTAATGATTATTATTCAGCCTGTTCAGTCATTTTCACTAAGCAAAACAACAAAACAAAACCCTTTATGTATGTCACTAAACGCACAGTGCTTTGTTTAAAACAGCTCACATTTGTTTTGTCACACACAATACAATTGTCTATAATTACGTGCAAATTACTGTAAAATTCTCAAGCATGTGGCTTAATGTACTTGCTGTCAGAATTGTTTTGCTTTTAAACATCTGAGTCAAGTGATTCTACATATAACAAACCCTTTCAGCAAAAGCAGGAAACAAAGTATGAGAAAATTTTATTTAACAAAGTATTTTAAAATAAAAAAAGTTTTTATCTTGCTTGTTAAAGTAAAATGAGCAGTTTTCTATTAACTAGGCTGAGAAGCCTTAGGGGATCACTGGAAGCTTTTTAATTGCATATTTAAGTAGAAATGTGCTAGAGAGCTGGTGTTTAGCTTTACTGAAGCTCATGGGTCCTGACAAAATGTCTGCTTCTAACTCTTTGTCTCTTTAGAAAATCTTCCTAAAAATTGGATTGAACAGAATAAGCTTTAATTTTATCATTGTTCACTTTAGTAGCATTATATCTATTCTACAGGAAAATGAAAATGTCACGACATCTTAAAAGTATTGACTTTCAAGTAAAAATAAAAATGCTAAAACAGCAATCTTCAAAGTGTCAAAAAATTTACAGTTTGTCTGAGTTGCTCACTGGGTGGAGGAGGATTACAGAATGACAGAAAAGGAGGATTAGGTTTGGCTGCTACTGGTACACCATTTACAAAAGCTGCAGCTATCTAGCAAGCATTGGCTGAAAGTAGTGTAAAATACATGCATACATTTTTATTTTATATTCTGGGTAAAACAATGCTGACAACTCTGCTTACTGTTGTCTGGAAATCTGTATTGTCTCTATAGGCAGAAAAAAATATGCATTGTTTCTTCCGCCAGTGCTCAGCTGTCCCATTTGTACCAAAAAGTTGTCGGACAGAAGTTTGCTGGAAATGTAGGTTGCTTCAGCAGCACTAACCTTCCCTGCGGTTATTTAATTGACATAGAAGGGCAGCTCCAACTAAAATTGACAACACTTTGAATCTCGGCTTTGCTGGTATGAATGCACATTGCTTCTAGATGGATAAAAATGCTTCAGAAATAAGAATAAAATGGGAAAATAAACAGATTTTAAAATTATACAAAATGATTTCTTATTGACAAATAAAATATTTTACAGGCAAAAAAAGGAGAATCTATTCTATTGTTTTCTGAAACAGGCCAGATTTTTGCAATGTCTAACATATATGCAAATTTATTTATTGAAAGTCCCATATTCCTGTACTAAAAAGGCATATATACACACTAAAAGTACTGAAAATATGTAAACAGTCTGGTAGTATGGCTAATTACACTTACACCCAAAAGAAAACTCCAGTGAATTGGCAGAGTAGCTCAAAGTCCATAAGAATATTGTCTTTCAATGTCAATTCCCTCACAAATTACCTCCTAGACTCCAATTTTCAATTTATTCTTTCTGAAAGTCAATTAAAAGAAGGTGACAATCTGACTCCAACAGAATCATATATCCTCTAATCAACTAGTCCCCTTCAGATTTCAGACTTGGGTATGGCAAGCTCTATTCTCATTAATTACCTACAAAGATAATGAAGAAAATAATCAAACAATCAGTTGGTAAGCACCTGGAAGATAATAGGGTGATAAATAACAGTCAATATGGATTTGTCAGAACAAATCAAGTCACACCAACCTAATAACTGTCTTTGACAGGGTAACAAGCCTTGAGGATGGGGGAAGCAGTAGTTGTGATATAGCTTGACTTTAGTAAGGCTTTTATTACAGTCTCACATGACCTTCCCATAAATAAAATAAAGAAATATATCCTAGATGAATCAATAATTGTTTTTGAAAACCGTACTCAGAGAGTTGCTATCACAGAGTTACTCACAGTCAAGCTGGAAGGACATGTTATTACGATCCTGCAGGGATCTGTTCTGACTCTAGTTCTATTCAATTGCTTCATAAATGTTTTGGATAATGAAACAGAGAGTACACTTATAAAGTTTGCAGACAGTACCAATCTGGAAGGGGTTGCAAGTGCTTTGGAGGACAGGATTACAAATCAAAATGATCTTGACAAACTGGAGAAATGGTCTGAAATAAGCAGGATAAAATTCAATAAGGAGAAATGCAAAATATTACACTTAGGAAGGAATAATTAATTGACCAAACACAAAATGGGAAATGAATGCCTCAAAAGGAGTACTGAAGAAAAGGATCTGGGGGCTTATGGCGGATCACAAACTAAATATGACTCAACTATGTAATACTGTTGCAAAAAAACAAAAGGAGTACTTGTGGCACCTTAGAGACAAACAAATTTATTTATGCTCAAATAAATTTGTTAGTCTCTAAGGTGCCACAAGTACTCCTTTTTTTTGCGAATACAGACTAACACGGCTGCTACTCTGAAACCTGTTGCAAAAAAAGTGAACTTCATTATGGGATGTATTATCAGCAGTGTTGTAAGCAAGACACAAGAAGTAATTCTTCTGTTCTACTCAGCATTGATAAGGCCTTGGTTTGAGTACTGTGTCTACTTCTGAGTACCACACTTTAGCAAAAATGTGGACAAATTGGAGAAAGTCCAGAGTAGAGCAACAGAAATTATTAAAGATCTAGAAAAACATGGCCTCTGAGGAAAGATTGGAAAAACAAACAAACACCTGGGTTTGTTTACTTTGGAGGAGAGAAGACTGAGGTGGGACATAACAGTCTTTGAGTCTGTAAAAGGTTGCTATTAAGATGAAGGTGATAAATTATTCTCCTTAACGACTAAGGACAGGACAAGAAATAATGGGCATAAATTTCAGCAAGGGAGATTTAGATTAGACATTAGAAAAAACTTCTTTACTGTAAGGGTAGTTAAGCACTGGGACAAATTTACCTAGGGAGGTTGTGGAATCTCTGTCATTGGAGGTTTTTAAGAAAAGATTAGATAAACTCCTGTAAGGGATTGTCTATATAATACTTAGTTCTGCCTCAATCCAGGGAACTGGACTACATTTCTATGATTCTATGATATCCTCAGGTCAGTATCCTTGTGGATACTATTATATATCAACAGTGTTCTGTGCTGTTGATCAAAAAGTATGCAGAATTAATTGAAGGACTGATAGAGGTGTACTGATGTACTTTAAGGTGGCTTCATTCACTCCTTTTGGTAAGAACTCAAAGGGTTATGGTGAGAAGAGTCATTCATCTTCCACTCTGAGGACTCTCCCATGTGGTATTTTACATGGTTCAGTCCTATCAGTTTGCTTCTATGTACATACAAAACACAATGAGGGAGACTGTAAGGTGCAATGGGCCTCAGTATTCTATTGACACTCAGTTCTGTGTTTCCATATGAAACACAAACTGGGCTGACCCACTGCTAACCCAGTGCCTGGCAGAGATTGAGTCTTGAGGGAAGTCTAGCTGATTTAGAATCTACTCTAATAAAACAGAAATTATGCTGACTGGCAAGAAAAACTCTTTGAAGAAGTAGTTGTTGGCTGTAAGGGCACCTCCCGCTAACCTAGGATCTATCCTAGTAAAACAGAAATTATTCTTACTGGCAAGAAAAAGTCTTTGAAGAAGTGTTTGTTGGCTGTAAGGGCACTTCCTGCTAAGGGTATCTGCCAATGGATTGTAAAGTCCCGGGGTCTTCCTGGAATCATTGTTGATCTTTAGTTCCCAGAGAGACATAGTGACTGGAAAAAATGGTATCTTCAGTTGTCCAAGAGGCTGTGCTCTTCTCAAATGTACTCTTGTCCACTGTTCTTCCCACCCTTTCCCTTCAATGCTAGGCTGCTACAACACTCTCTATATAAGTCAATCTTTTATTTATTTATTTATTTGCATATACAGTGCCAATAGTGTGTTTGATGCATTATAGACAGGAGCTGTAAGAAGATAAAGACCCAGATTCTCTGATCCTTCTGAGTGGCATTTGGAGGAGAGAGGACAATAGAGGGTATTTACTGTATCTTTGTGTTCCTCCAGTCCTTAAACCAGTGGCTCTAATGCAAGTACAACTGCCAGCATCCCCCAAAGGACCATTCCAGCACCCAGGGATCAGTCAGATGCAGCAATATCCATGCCATACACCCTTTTTTTCTGGCTATGTCCCTTTTACGAGGTTGTGAGAGAGGTGAAAAGTCTCTGCAGTAGTCCTTTGTCACCTAGAGTGTCACCCTATTTAGGGGTAACCTTGAGTTGTAAGGGAGGATCTGGATGCTTTTCTCCACTAGAGAAGACAAAGAATCAGGCTCAAGGTCTTTGTCTCAAATAGTTCACAATCCAGATAGGTGCTATGAATTATGTAGGGTGATATATAATTAAAAGCAATATGATCAAATGATGAAGTTTTGCTCACGACATCTTAGTGCTACACTTTTAAAAATAGCTTTAGTAACCTAATTAGTTGACAGTTCTCTGCACTGAGGTTTAGCATGTACAGGCTATTGTAAGAAGTACCTTTTATGGAGGAGGAGAAGATGAAGGCCTGATATATTGAATCAGGGACTCAGAGAGCCTCTGGTGTTCCAGTTGTATGGGTATAGAGTGGTGATGTTCAAATTCACCAGCCAGGGATGGAAAAATAACATCCAAGCTACAGATGTCTTCTGATCCTTTTCTTCAGGACTTACTTTATTTCCAAAACAAAAACTCCAAACCAGAACAAATCAGATCAAACTACTAGATACAAGCCACCTAGATCTTTTTCTTCTTCAGGCCCTCCTAAACTTAATTAACTTGCTTAACTAAGTCAAAGTAAAAGTGATGACAGGGCAGTTTTAGCTTTCAAATTAGCAGGTTGAGTTACAAACTGTGGGGGAAACTGGCTACTATGGAGAAACCAACACAAGGGCATCCTTGACTCTGGATCTCCACTCTCTCCTGCCTCTGTCTAAGAGGCAGGAAACCTTATAACTGGCTTCTTGTTGGTAACATGCTTGGTTCTAATCATATGTATGGAACTACAGCTTCCAGGTTTAAAAGGGTGTACTGGAATGTATGCAAGTGTCCCAAGGATCAGTGGTCTGTTACAATGTGGCTCAAATACAAGAATGGGTGAAAGATGCAAATAGGATGTTTATTTATTAAGCTGGGGTGGAATTAAAGGGGGATAAGAGGAGCAAAAAGACAATGACAGCTGAGAGATAGGAAGAACCTAGGTTGTACAGGTGACAAGGAGACCAGGGCAAGGAGCTGAAATCTGATGTGGAAGGCGAGGGGAAAACTGTGAAGGGATCTGAAGACGAGGTATACTGAGTGAAATTAGCAGAACAAAAAAACGCAAACAAACAATCCCCCCCCAACCCACATTATATCTATGTGGCCTGCTGTACTATGATTCTCATTGCAATTCTGGTTATAATCGAAGGTGCTGGCTATAATCCATAAATCTCCTAAATGGTATACTTGTCTATTAAATCCTTTTTGTACACCACCAGTACACATGCATTCATCAGGAATAGTTAGATTTTTAGGGTGGAACTAAAAGGAGCCAGGAGCAGGGCTCTCTCACCAGTGGGAACTTCCTCTGAAAATCTGTGTGAGCCTGATCCACAGCTAAGGATCAGGCCCACTGTTCCAGTACTGTAGAAATATTCTAACTTTTCTAACTTATTGTTGAGAGCTTAATGGCTTGTAATATTGCAACAAAGACCAAGAAGATGCAGAGGATTTTGGTTGAACTGCATCTTCTATGTTTTTTCAGTGCCTTCACTGTCTTCTTATACTGTAATACAGTAATGAGATTTGCACAGAGCCATTTGTTCTTGATGCATCTTGATGCATGTTCTTGATGTGTCTTTGATAGTCAGGAGAACTTGTTTATATCTTTCTTTCTGAAGCTGCCCTAAGAATTGTGCATTTAGTTTTTGCTTGTTTTATTTTAACCACTCTTGACCCTTCCATAATACTTCACTGAAGAAATTGGTGTCTGGGCCTGTCAAGGTTCCTTCTCCACTCTGAACTCTAGGGTACAAATGTGGGGACCTGCATGAAAACCCCCCTAAGCTTATTTTACCAGCTTAGGTTAAAACTTCCCCAAGGTACAAACTATTTTAACTTTTGTCCCTGGACTTTATTGCTGCCACCACCAAGCATCGAACACATATAATAGGGAAAAAGCCCACTTGGAAACATCTATCCCCCAAAAATCCCCCCAAGCCCTACATCCCCTTTTTGTATAGGTGAACACAGACCCAAACCCTTGGATCTTAAGAACAATGAAAAAGAAATCAGGTTCTTAAAAGAAGAATTTTAATTAAAGAAAAAGTAAAAGAATCACCTCTGTAAAATCAGATGGTAAATACCTTACAGGGTAATCAGATTTAAAACATAGAGAATTCCTCTAGGCTAAACCTTAAGTTACAAAAAGACACAAAAACAGGAATATACATTCCATTCAGCACAACTTATTTTATCAGCCATTTAAACAAAACAGAATCTAATGCATATCTAACTAGATTGCTTACTGACTTTTTACAGGAGTTTTGACCTGCATTCCTGCCCTGGTCCTGGCAAAAGACAATACAGACAGAGAGAATCCTTGATCCCACCCACTCCAGATTTTAAAAGTATCTTGTCTCCTCATTGGTCATTTTGGTCAGGTGCCAGCAGGGTTTTCTTAACTTCTTAAGCCTTTACTGGTGAAGGGGTTTTTTCTCTGGCCAGGAGGGATTTAAAGGTGTTTACCCTTCCCTTTGTATTCATGAAAGGGCCCATCTACATATTTATGGATTTTCAAATACTAAATTTCAGGCAAAAATTTCTGTGATGGCTGTGGAGCTGCTTTTTAATAATTTATAAATACTTAATGTTAACCTTGTTATTGGGTTGTTTACTGTATGACTGGATTGCGTTAACTATTGGGGTGTTTGCTGTTTGAATAAGTTGGTTTAGTTTAATTATGGAAATGTAAGGAAAACAAGACGAATGATTCAAGGTAAGCCACCCCCCAATAAACACTTCAAGTTTTCAAGAGACAATGCCTGAGATATTAGCTGTGAAAATACTACCTCCATGCTCTAGCCAAGTTACTAAACTTGTTTTGCTACATGGGGCCAATGCTGTGAGCCAGCAGATCAAACAGACTATAAACACTTAAATGTCTCTCTCTGTCAAGAGATCAGGTAGTTATAGCTGGGGAGCTGTTCAGGCTGACACCGAGGGCCTGCTGAAGTGTGCAAAGAAGCTAGGTCACCATCACATGATGCTCAGGTTTTAAATAAGATTGATGCATGTAGACTTGTTTATTGTTTTAAAATCCTTTTTCTCTTATGATATGCTTGTTTTCCTACTCTTAAGATTAGACACTACATTGGTTTAAGAAGGCTGTCTTGTCACTGACTCCTAGATGTGGATTCTGTGAAAGTTGTTCTCCCTACCCTCCCAGACTTTTTCTTTTGTTTTATAAGATTACACATACATGTATATGACAGTGATAATGATCTTACATTCATGTAGATCTTCTTCCTGAACAATGCCAAAGTGCTTTACAAGCAGATATGCAAACACCACACAGGATCACTTTAGCCACTACCAAAATACAGCCCTCTCTTCAATAAAATGTGGTTACTGTTTACAACACACTATCAATATGTCACAGGTATTTAGGACAGGAAATGAAGAATGATTCCTTATGCAAATGAAACTGCATGGGGAGAAGGCTCAATTCTGGAGGATGCTGAGAGTCCTCAACTCCCACTGACTTCCCTGGGGATTGAGGGCACTCAGCACCTTGAAGGAGCAAGCCAAAAGTAAATTCTGTTGTCAGTTGTTGGTTACATATGTGTTCTCTCAGTGTGCTTGTGCTGGCTCTGCGCAGATAGCTTATCCAGAAGACCTCGACAGAACTGCCCCAAAACACCACACACTTGATTCACTATTGTAGGCACTCAGCCACATTTATTGTCAATGAAACATGATAATAGAACCCCATGGACACTACAGGGATACTAAGACATGTATACCCGCTACAGTGAGTGGCTGGACTTTCTGCTCCACCCTTGGCCAGACAAAGACACTCACTCTGTGAGCCCTCTTTTATACACTGATACAAACAAGTTATGTATTGCCCCTCTGACATAGTTAGTTACCAGCTTTTACCTTGTACATGTTGGGTCAATGAAAACATCTCTATCCATACCTTGTCATATTAACCTTATCTTTAGGAGGGATCTGATTGTCCCTGTATCATCTTCAGGGAGTGTATTTACACCATATCTGGGTAGCGGGGTGTTCTGGAACGATCCTTCTGGAATGTGTTTATGCAAGCATACAGTGCCTAGCACTTCTTAGGAGTGTTTGTGTTTTTGCAACACTAGCCACATTCTTGACAAGTTCATGTCCTGGACAGTGAACCTGAAAGAAGGCATGTTTTGTAATAGGGCCTGGCTTTTGCTGATAGCCTGTCTCTTGCTAACTTTGCTTTATATCAGCAGGGCCTGACTTTAGTTCAGGCCTTAGGCCTCACACCAGGCTCCTTGTACCACGCCTCATGTCTCAGGCTCTCTCTTTCTACTACAATTTCCTAACCTTAAAATTGTCCTAATCTGAAAATTGTCCTTCAGGAGGCAGAAGATTTACTTTTGTAGTGCAAAAGTGTGCTTGGTGCTTAATAGAGAGCATAAAGAAAAAGTCCTAGAAGTGAAGATTTTACAATCTAGTTACAAAATAGCTTTGAAGGCTGCATCTTCTGTGCAAGTCCAAAGAGTAAAGGTCGGGGCACACTAGGAAAGATTCAGAAAAAAATAAAATATGGCAGCACAAAGGGTAAAACCATGAGTTTATATTAGAAAACATGGAAACCTCTCTACCTGGTTGGAAAAGAAAAATGCAATGGGAGAGGAGAGAGATATAGGGTTTGATCGAAGATTTGTGGAAATAAATCAGAATCTCTCCATTGACTTTTCTGGGCTTTGGAACAGGCCTATAGTTACCTTTTTGCTTAGATCCTAAACTAATAATTTGCTCTTTGTTTTACTCCCTGAACCCCTCCAGTTCCACATTTACTAACAGACCACTTTAGAACTACCTGCTTGATCACTATTTTTCTTGACAGTTGGAAAAATAAGACTTGTGCAACTCAGCATATTAGGTTCCATACTCTCTCTGATCTCTACATTAAAAAATAGACCAAGGAAAAAAAACCTGATATTCACTTACTTTTTAAATGCTCAAGACCCAACTCCTACATTCCTGATTTTGTCTTAAATAGCTTTATACTGATGATATACTAAGAATGTTTAATGCTTATAAAACTGGTTGAAGTTTTTGCTTTACTCTAAAGAGCTTAAACAGCTCTGAGATATTACTCTTGTTCAATTGTTTTCATCCTAAATGTTCTTTCTATGGCTTTATGTTAATTACAATCTAATATTATTACCAAAAGCACAATGTAGTTTAGAGATTAAAAAATATTCAAACAAACGGTCCCTGCCCACTTCATTTGTTTATTTTAAAAGACAGCATCTCTCACTTCTAGACGAAGGGCTGTGATCTCTATAGGGCCCAATCCTGAAAGTTTCTGCACATGTCCTCATTTAACTTTGGTGTGAGTGGAGGACAGTCTGCTATTGCAAGCCATCTGTCACTTGCAGTTGCTATTGTCAAATTATTTAGGAAAAAAGAGACTTTATCTTAATCTGGATACAGTTTAGATCAAAACATTCTGGATAGTGGGAGAAGTGTCTGATTCCATTTTCCCCCTCTGAATCCATATGACAAGTTTAAATAGCCTAATGGTAGGTCTATAGTGTAATTTCCAGCTCCTGTGTAGACAGACCCTTAGTCTAGCTGTCAGGTTTCTCGCAGATACAATCCTGAGAGCAGAGTTCTGTACAAAGATTAAATGTGATTACATTGTGTGATCAATAATTTTTGAGTGGGGTGGAGAAATAAATAGAAGTAGAGGGTGGAACACAAAACTGAAGCTTAATGGCAAAATATTTTCCAGCTATGTTTGAATTTGCCTGGGACTGGTAAGTATCCGAGTGTGTGTGTTTGCTTGCTGAGGAAGTATCCGAGCGTGTGTTTGCTGGGAGGGCAGGGAGAGAGCCTGAGTGAGTGTCTGATTGGCTGCTAGCCTGCAGGGGGCGGGCATTAGGGTGTCTGTGTCAGGGAAGCGTCAGGGAAGCCTGGCTGTTTAAAAATAGCCAGAGCCTCGCGAACCAGCTGAGCGGCAGCGGAGCAGCGGGGACAGCAGAGCAGCTCACAGCAGGAGTTTGCCTGGGAGTTCGCCTGGAGTGAGCCCAGTGAGGCTTACATCTTGCCAACGTCTCTGAGGAAGCTCATAGTAGGTAGGTGATATGGAAAGGGGGGGTTCAGCTGTTGTGACCTGCACTGGATGTGCCATGTTTGTCTTTCTTCCACAGGACAGAAGCGACTTTGTCTGTACAAAGTGCAAGCTGGTCTCCATATTAGAAGAGAAGATTGAAGGTCTGGAGCAACAGGTAACGACCCTGCGTTGTATACGAGAGACTGAGGATTTTCTGGACCAAACTCAGGATAGCCTTCTAGGGGCACAAAGCTCTAAAGATATAGAGCAGGTTGCACAGAGGAGCCAAGAGGCCAGTGAAGAAGCTTGGCAACATGTGACCTCCAGAAGAGGTAAGCGGAATGTCCGGGTTCCAGTAACACAGACACAGGTAACTAACCGCTTTCATGTTCTCTCCACAGGTACCAATGCGGAGAGTGGACCAGATGATATGTCTGGGGGGAGAAAGCGGAAGGAGACTCCGCTGGTTGGGAGGCATGAGATGCGATGTCCTGAGGTTGGGGGTTCCACGACCACCACTCCCAAGAGGAGAAGGCGGGTGGTGGTGGTCGGGGACTCTCTCCTCCGGGGGACTGAGTCATCTATCTGCCGCCCTGACCGGGAAAACCGAGAAGTCTGCTGCTTGCCAGGGGCTAAGATTCGTGATGTGACGGAGAGATTGCCGAGACTCATCAAGCCCTCGGATCGCTACCCCTTCCTGCTTCTCCACGTGGGCACCAATGATACTGCCAAGAATGACCTTGAGCGGATCACTGCGGACTACGTGGCTCTGGGAAGAAGGATAAAGGAGTTGGAGGCGCAAGTGGTGTTCTCGTCCATCCTCCCCGTGGAAGGAAAAGGCCTGGGTAGGGACCGTCGAATCGTGGAGGTCAACGAATGGCTACGCAGGTGGTGTCGGAGAGAAGGCTTTGGATTCTTTGACCATGGGATGGTGTTCCATGAAGGAGGAGTGCTGGGCAGAGACGGGCTCCATCTTACGAAGAGAGGGAAGAACATCTTTGCCAGCAGGCTGGCTAACCTAGTGAGGAGGGCTTTAAACTAGGTTCACCGGGGGAAGGAGACCAAAGCCCTGAGGTAAGTGGGAAAGCGGGATACCGGGAGGAAGCACAGGCAGGAATGTTTGTGAGGGGAGGGCTCCTGCCTCATACTGGGAATGAGGGGCGATCAACAGGTTATCTCAAGTGCTTATATACAAATGCACAAAGCCTTGGAAACAAGCAGGGAGAACTGGAGGTCCTGGTGATGTCAAGGAATTATGACGTGATTGGAATAACAGAGACTTGGTGGGATTACTCACATGACTGGAGTACAGTCATGGATGGTTACAAACTATTCAGGAAGGACAGGCAGGGCAGAAAAGGTGGGGGAGTAGCACTGTATGTAAGGGAGCAGTATGACTGCTCAGAGCTCCGGTACGAAACTGTGGAAAAACCTGAGTGTCTCTGGATTAAGTTTAGAAGTGTGTGCAACAAGAGTGATGTCATGGTGGGAGTCTGCTATAGACCACCGGACCAGGGGGATGAGGTGGATGAGGCTTTCTTCCGGCAACTCACGGAAGCTACTAGATCGCATGCCCTGATTCTCATGGGTGACTTTAATTTTCCTGATATCTGCTGGGAGAGCAATACAGCGGTGCATAGACAATCCAGGAAGTTTTTGGAAAGCGTAGGGGACAATTTCCTGGTGCAAGTGCTAGGGGAGCCAACTAGGGGGAGCGCTTTTCTTGACCTGCTGCTCACAAACCGGGTAGAATTAGTGGGGGAAGCAAAAGTGGATGGGAATCTGGGAGGCAGTGACCATGAGTTGGTTGAGTTCAGGATCCTGACGCAGGGAAGAAAGGTAAGCAGCAGGATACGGACCCTGGACTTCAGGAAAGCAGACTTTGACTCCCTCAGGGAACAGATGGCCAGGATCCCCTGGGGGACTAACATGAAAGGGAAGGGAGTCCAGGAGAGCTGGCTGTATTTCAAGGAATCCCTGTTGAGGTTACAGGGACAAACCATCCCGATGAGTCGAAAGAATAGTAAATATGGCAGGCGACCAGCTTGGCTTAATGGTGAAATCCTAGCGGATCTTAAACATAAAAAGAAGCTTACAAGAAGTGGAAGGTTGGACATATGACCAGGGAAGAGTATAAAAATATTGCTCGGGCATGTAGGAAAGATATCAGGAGGGCCAAATCGCACCTGGAGCTGCAGCTAGCAAGAGATGTCAAGAGTAACAAGAAGGTTTTCTTCAGGTATGTTGGCAACAAGAAGAAAGCCAAGGAAAGTGTGGGCCCCTTACTGAATGAGGGAGGCAAGCTAGTGACAGAGGATGTGGAAAAAGCTAATGTACTCAATGCTTTTTTTGCCTCTGTTTTCACTAACAAGGTCAGCTCCCAGACTGCTGTGCTGGGCATCACAAAATGGGGAAGAGATGGCCAGCCCTCTGTAGAGATAGAGGTGGTTAGGGACTATTTAGAAAAACTGGACGTGCACAAGTCCATGGGGCCGGACGAATTGCATCCGAGAGTGCTGAGGGAATTGGCGGCTGTGATTGCAGAGCCCTTGGCCATTATCTTTGAAAACTCGTGGCGAACGGGGGAAGTCCCGGATGACTGGAAAAAGGCTAATGTAGTGCCCATCTTTAAAAAAGGGAAGAAGGAGGATCCTGGGAACTACAGGCCGGTCAGCCTCACCTCAGTCCCTGGAAAAATCATGGAGCAGGTCCTCAAAGAATCAATCCTGAAGCACTTAGAGGAGAGGAAAGTGATCAGGAACAGTCAGCATGGATTCACCAAGGGAAGGTCATGCCTGACTAATCTAATCGCCTTTTATGATGAGATTACTGGTTCTGTGGATGAAGGGAAAGCAGTGGATGTATTGTTTCTTGACTTTAGCAAAGCTTTTGACACGGTCTCCCACAGCATTCTTGTCAGCAAGTTAAGGAAGTATGGGCTGGATGAATGCACTATAAGGTGGGTAGAAAGCTGGCTAGATTGTCGGGCTCAACGGGTAGTGATCAATGGCTCCATGTCTAGTTGGCAGCCGGTGTCAAGTGGAGTGCCCCAGGGGTTGGTCCTGGGGCCCGTTTTGTTCAATATCTTCATAAATGATCTGGAGGATGGTGTGGATTGCACTCTCAGCAAATTTGCGGATGATACTAAACTGGGAGGAGTGGTAGATACGCTGGAGGGGAGGGATAGGATACAGAAGGACCTAGACAAATTGGAAGATTGGGCCAAAAGAAATCTAATGAGGTTCAATAAGGATAAGTGCAGGGTCCTGCACTTAGGATGGAAGAATCCAATGCACCGCTACAGACTAGGGACCGAATGGCTCGGCAGCAGTTCTGCGGAAAAGGACCTAGGGGTGACAGTGGACGAGAAGCTGGATATGAGTCAGCAGTGTGCCCTTGTTGCCAAGAAGGCCAATGGCATTTTGGGATGTATAAGTAGGGGCATAGCGAGCAGATCGAGGGACGTGATCGTTCCCCTCTATTCGACACTGGTGAGGCCTCATCTGGAGTACTGTGTCCAGTTTTGGGCCCCACACTACAAGAAGGATGTGGATAAATTGGAAAGAGTACAGCGAAGGGCAACAAAAATGATTAGGGGTCTAGAGCACATGACTTATGAGGAGAGGCTGAGGGAGCTGGGATTGTTTAGTCTGCAGAAGAGAAGAATGAGGGGGGATTTGATAGCTGCTTTCAACTACCTGAAAGGGGGTTTCAAAGAGGATGGCTCTAGACTGTTCTCAATGGTAGCAGATGACAGAACGAGGAGTAATGGTCTCAAGTTGCAATGGGGGAGGTTTAGATTGGATATTAGGAAAAACTTTTTCACTAAGAGGGTGGTGAAACACTGGAATGCGTTACCTAGGGAGGTGGTAGAATCTCCTTCCTTAGAGGTTTTTAAGGTCAGGCTTGACAAAGCCCTGGCTAGGATGATTTAACTGGGACTTGGTCCTGCTTTGAGCAGGGGGTTGGACTAGATGACCTTCTGGGGTCCCTTCCAACCCTGATATTCTATGATTCTATGATTCTATGAATATCTTTCCATTAAATACTGTATTAACTTGCCTAAAGAGCATCCCTAGGGTTTAATTTCAGGTTTAAGCCAGGAGAGGTATTTTATAATATCACCCCACTAAATTTATGACACTAACCTTGTGTTTGGCTAAACCTCTAAAAATTAAAACCTTACATTAATCAGAGCTTTATGTTTTACATTAGGAAGGAAATAATAGAAAAATATTGGTAGGAAAAGCTTTGAATATTTTACTGTTCTACCAGGCAGTGCTCATGTGCTCACAATGATGATAAGGAATTACCAGTTAGCTAAGCAGTAGGAAGGAGATTCTCAGACTAGAAGACCTTTCCTACAGGAGAGATTTAGCTTCATTATTTTTGAAACATGACCTTCCCAGCAGCATTTCTAATTATACTTCCAAATTAGAACAAATATACTCTAAAAACCAGACTCATCGGCATTGGCTGTACTACCCCCATCATACAGAAAAAGTGAGTATACATTATAATATAATACTACAGAAAACTGTACATTGCAGAGAAATATAGATATTATTGAATCCTAAAAATAAATGTCATTGTACTCTGTTAGAAAGTAACACTGGCTATTAAATGCAGATTGATTATAGTGTTAGACCTGACAATAAGATGTAAAATCTGTTAGAAATCCCAATTCAGTAACACACAGGATATTTTTACTCTTCTCCCCATTTCCATGTGTCAATACAATAGCAGCAAAATGAAAATATCCATATTGTTCACAAGCTACCAAATATATGAAGCTCTCTGTTGTCAGATTCCTTTGGGTGAAAGGGGGAAATCGGCCTATACAACTGTACATTGTGTGGTACAGGGTTGGATCCTGCAACAAATAGCATTTGAGATCTATAGTCCATAGAAAGAGGGGGTCTGGATTGAACAGTGAGTCAGAGACAGAGCAGCATGTGTGGCAGATCATTAGTGAACCACCTTCATCCTCCAGTGGAAGATCAAGGACTCAGTGTCAGGAGGAAGACAATTCATCCCTAGGGGGTTGGAATGGGAAATCTATCCTGCATAACTGAAATTATGTGAAATCCTGAAGTGATAGATTGAAAATTATTGTGAGGAGAAGGGCAAAATCTCCAACCCCCATTTATAATCATCCTGTATGTTTTGTGGTATAACTCGGGTCTAAACTTTTTTAATGGGGGAGAACAGCTCAGGAATTTTGTTCACATGGCTAGAGAATTGGGCAGAGATTCAGGATTGCTGGATCCACTTCCTCACTGTGTCTCTGATTTTTTTGTAAAGTTGGGCAAGTCATTTGGGTTCTGTGGGTTTTCCTAGCCAGAAAATGACTGAAACAGTACTGGTTTCACCTCACATGGATGTGAAATAATGTATCTAAAATGCTTTGAGATCAGCAAACAAAAGTGAATTTTTTTTTAATGTTTTTTAATGTTGTTTATATGCATGACCAAATGGCTAAAATTTTCAAACGTGCCTAAGTATCTTGGTACACAGGATCCTATACATCCAAGTGATTTCTTAAAAAAAAAAAATGGAACACTGGCTCCTAAACCACTTAGGCAATTTTGAAGAAAAAATCCTTCACTATTTAAAACTGTGCATCTAGTAATATAACGTCATAGTGTAGGTAACGTAAATATGTCTGTTATATACTTTCATTCTAAGAGGCTCTTTGTCAGAGCTTATAATTTCCAAAATAAATCCCAAAACCTTTCAACTAAATTTTTCCATGCTTATTTTCAACCTAAAAGTGAATTTTTGGAAAGTTCAGTAAAATGTACATTTGCCACTTTGGTGTTATCTGAGCATGACAGTTTGTTTTCACACTTTCATAAAATTATGATGCCTTTTTCCCCCCTCCTCAGATACCCAGTTTCATTTTAAATATTTAAACTCGGTATATATTGTATGTAGTCATCAATAAGGAATGAATGTTTTGAAAGACTTTTAAAAATAGCAGAGAAATAAAAAAGTTATAATTAAGTGTTGTCATAAATATAAAGGGAAGGGTAAATCCTTTAAATCCCTCCTGGCCAGAGGAAAAACCCTTTCACCTGTAAAGGGTTAAGAAGCTAAGATGACCTCACTGGCACCTGACCAAAATAACCAATGAGGAGACAAGATACTTTCAAAGGTGGGGGTGGGGGGAACAAAGGGTTCTCTCTGTCTGTGTGTTGCTTTTGCTGGGACCAGGGCAGGAATGCAGGTCAAAACTCCTGTAAAAAGTCAGTAAGCAATCTAGTTAGATATGCGTTAGATTCTGTTTTGTTTAAATGGCTGATAAAATAAGTTGTGCTGAATGGAATGGATATTCCTGCTTTTGTGTCTTTTTGTAACTTAAGGTTTAGCCTAGAAAAATGTATATTTTTAATCTAGTTACCCTGTAAGGTATTTACCACCCTGATTTTACAGAGGTGATTCTTTTACTTTTTCTTTAATTAAAATTCTTCTTTTAAGAACCTGATTGCTTTTTCATTTTTCTTAAGATCCAAGGGTTTGGGTCTGTGCTCACCTATGCAAGTTGTTGAGAATTTTTATCAAACTTTCCCCAGGAAAGGGGGTGTAGGGCTTGGGGGGATTTTGGGGGGAAAGACGTTTCCAAGTGGACTCTTACCCTGTTATATTTGTTAGACGCTTGGTGGTGACAGGAATAAGGTCCAGGAAAAGGTAAAATAGTTTGTATCTTGGGGAAGTTTTAACCTAAGCTGGTAAAAATAAGCTTAGGGTGGTTTTCATGAAGGTCTCCACATCTGTACCCTAGAGTTCAGAGTGGGGAAGGAACCTTGATAAGTGTAAACAGAGCTTTGTACATACACAACATATTGGGTCTGATTTTCAAACGTTGTTTTCTTTTTTTTGGTGAGGATGGCCTATTTAAAAATGAGGTTCTATTTGTAAAAATCCTATACTGATGCAATGTTATTGATGACAATTCACATGTACAAAAGGAGACAAAACAAAACATATGTCTCTGACAACAATTGTAACTTGGTTACATTGGTGGTGTATTAAGATATGAAAGCATTCAGAGTACATGGTAAGGGAAAATTTTACATATGTGCCAAGGAGCATATATATTGGTTGCTGAGTCAACTATTGCTTTCAATGTGTTGACATTTGCTTAGATAGTTTCTTGACCACAATATTGTATGAAGTTTTTTTCTTGTAAGGGTGGGTCATTTAATAAAATAAACTAATTAAACAGTCATAAAACCATCTTAAAGCATTTTTACGGTCAAGCTATTTAAAAAAAATAATGTTCATGTTATGTGATTAATTTGTTGTTTGGACTTTGATATAAAAATGGGCCAAATCCTAGTAGTTGGCAAGGTCATTAGAAAAGATTTTAAGGTCACAGTTAAGATACCCATAACTCTTTTAATTGGGCTCTGTCTCCCAGCAAGCTAAACTAGTAGTCATTAGACAGATATGACCATTTGGGTTGCATCTAGAAAGTGGCTAGTTCATTAATTGAAATGCAAACTGGAGCTTAGTCTGTCTAGTGAATGTTATAGCATTTAAAAAATTACATTCACATAGCAATTAGCATCTATTTTATTTTCAAAGTAAGGAATTAAGAGAAGAGCTTAGATTAATTGGGACAAGAAAAAGAAATAATAATTTTTAAAATATATTGATAGCATACTGAGAGCTGTAGGGAGACTGTGTTACTTATATAAACATCTTAATACATTTCTTTTTGCTACAGTTAAATTTCAGAATGCTACATTTATTTTGAAAAAAAGAAAAGGAGTACTTGTGGCACCTTAGAGACTAACAAATTTATTTGACCATAAGCTTTCGTGAGCTACGTATGATGAAGTGAGCTGTAGCTCACAAAAGCTTATGCTCAAATAAATAAAGTCTCTAAGGTACCACAAGTACTCCTTTTCTTTTTTGCGAATACAGACTAACATGGCTACTACTCTGAAACATTTGTTTTGACTTCTCTTTGGTAGTTACAAATTCTGTTTAAAGCAGGGAGCAGCAACCTTTGGCATGCAGCCTGTCAGGGAAATCCGCTGACGGACTGGGACAGTTTGTTTACATGCAGCATCCACAGGTTCGGAAAATTGCCGCTTCTACTTCACTGTTCCAGGCCAATGGGGGCTGCGGGAAGCAGTGTGGGCTGAGGGATGTGCTAGCCACTGCTTCCTGGAGCCCCCATTGGCCTGTAACGGTGAACCACAGCCAGTGGGCGCTGCAATCGGCCAAACCTGTGGACACTGCAGGTAAACAAATTGTACTGGCCTGCCAGAAGATTTCCCTGACAGGCTGTGTGCCAAAGGTTGGCAATCCCTGCTTTAAAATATCAAAAGATCTGTCGGCCTGATGTTCTAAAAGGAGTAATGTATGCTGTCATATGTTGGATCAGAATTCAAATTTCAGTATGGCAGTTGGTATGTGGCAGAATAATGGAGATACTATGTTAATAATGTCTCAAAACTGGGATCAGGTGTACAGTACACTTATAGCTGGGCTGAGTTTCAAATTTGCCAAATGTAGGAACAGGTGAGCTTTATGTACTTTTTACATAGGTTAAATTTTGTTATGACTGGCTGGAGGGAAGTGAGAAGGCATTGCAGCTCTGCTTGCTATTTGAAGTTTTACTGTTGTAATGATCCAAAAGGAGTTAGGCCTTTGGGGGGAATGAGCTAGAAATACATGGGTACCATTTGAATTTGGGCCATTATCATCTTGTATTTAGTTATTATTTACCATATTAGTTTTGATACTTCTTGTGATGGGTTCAGTCACAGAAACCCCTTTGGGACTGTCACCTGATGTGCTGAGACTACCTCTGAGCCCATTTTCTCTGCCAGTTTGGGCCTCCAGAACCCTGCCTTGTTGAGCCAGACCCGCTAGCCTGCTGCAACACAGACCCAGGGTCTGAACCATGCCCCCAAAAGCTGCAGACTTAACTGAAAACAGCTTAAGAAGTGCTCCTGTCTCCAGCACCCAGACACCCAGCTCCTAATGGGATCCAAACCCCAAATGAATCCATTTTACTCTGTATAAAGCTTATACAGGATAAACTCATAAATTGTCCACCCTCTATAACACTGATAGAGAGATATGCACAGCTGTTTGCTCCCCCAGATATTAATTATTTACTCTGGGTTAATTAATAAGCCAAAGTGATTTTATGAAATATAAAAAGTAGGATTTAAGTGGTTCCAAGTAATAATAGACACAACAAAGTAAGTTACCAAGCAAAATAAAACAAAACATGCAAGTCTAAGCTGAATACATTAAGAAACTGATTACAGATGAAATTTCATCCCCAGAAATGTTCCAATAATCTTCTTTCACAGACTGCACTCCTTCCTAGTCTGGGTCGAGCAATCACTCATCCCCCCATAGTTACTGTCCTTTGTTCCATTTTCTTTCAGGCATCTCTTGGGGGTGGAGAAGCCTTCTCTTGAGCCAGCTGAAGATAAAATGCAGGGGTTTCCAGGGCTTTTTATATTCTTTCTCTTGTTGGCAGAAACCCCTTTTTTCTCCTCTGCAAAATCACAGCAACAAGATGAAGTTTGTAGCCACCTGTGCAAGTCACATGTCCATGAATTATTCCATTTTTTGCAGGCCGACATCATTGTTTACATGTTAGTTTGAATGTTCCCAGAAAAGCTCAGATGTGGATTGGTGTCTCCCAAAGTCCATTGTCAGTTAAGTGTTTCTTGATTGGGCACTTATTGAGAATAGTTCTTTCTCAAGAAGCTGACCAAATGCTTCACTGAGGCTACTTAGAATCAAACACATTGACATACAAGTACATAGCCAATATTCATAACTTCAAATACAAAAATGATACACACATACAGACAGCATAATCATAACCAGCAAACTACAAGCTTTCCATCGACACCCCACTTGACCTCCTCTGTACAAGACCTAGTGCAGCTATAGGACCCTGGTTGCAACAATGATCTATACAGTCACAGTTCATGTCAATAAACTCACACTTCTCATTCCAGTATTAGTATTTTCACATCAACACTACATTGTAGTAAGTCTATTTTGAAATGGTACCCACCACAGGGGGTCATAGTGTGGTGGATGTAGTGAGGAGTCAAAATAATAAATAAATGACAGGTTCATTTCTCCAGCCCTGGGGGCCTCAGACACTGAGTTCTCTGTATCCTTTGTCAGGTCACTTGATGATTACCTGTTCTGTTCATTCCCTCTGAAGTACCTGGCATTGGCCACTGTCAAAAGACAGGATACTGGGCTAGATGAACGTTTGGTTTGACCCAGTGTGGCCATTCTTATGTTCTTATGTTGGTCCTACACTGACAGTATAAAGCATGATGGGCGAGATTTTCAAAGGTAATTAGGTACCTAAAGATGCATATAGGCACTTAGTGGGATTTTCAAAAGTTCCTAAGCGGGTTAGGTGCCTATGACCCATCTTTAGGCACCTAAATTCCTTTGAAAATCTTGCCCAATAAACTGCATAGCAGTTATTGGAGAAGTCTCATGTTACAGTTAGACATCATCTTAAAAAAGGACTAGTTTAAAAATACCTGATTCACAAACATTTTGAAAAGTAAAACCACTAAGTTGGGTTTGCTATAGTTCATGGGGCCATATTATTCACTACTCATGAGCAGTGACAGTTACTGAGATTTCATGAAAATATTTCCAAATTCCAGAAGTTTCATGAATTCTAGCACTGATATCTATGCCTCTAACTATGTATAGCAGGAGTATGTTTATTGGATAGTCATGGTCTGTTATTAAGTAGTCTCCTTTTTAAAATGTTTCAGTCACCTAATCAGATAGCAGAAAAAAATGCTTATGTGAACAGCCCACACTGTAAAAGTGGCAAAGAGTCCTTTGACACCTTATAGACTAACAGATTTATTGGAGCATAAGCTTTCGTGGGTGAATACCCACTTCATCGGATGCATGTAGTAGAAATTTCCAGAGGCAGGTATAAATATGCAAGCAAGAATCAGGCTAAGGATAATGAGCTTAGTTCAATCAGGGAGGATGAGGCCCTCTTCTAGCAGCTGAGGTGTGAACATCAAGGGAGGAAAAACTTTTGTAGTTGGCTAGTCATTCACAGTCTTTGTTTAATCCTGAGCTGATTGTGTCAAATTTGCAAATGAACTGAAGCTCAGCAGTTTCTCTTTGAAGTCTGGTCCTGAAGGGTTTTTTTGCTGCAGGATGGCTACCTTTAAATCTGCTATTGTGAGTCCAGGGAGATTGAAGTGTTCTCCTACAGGTTTTTGTGTATTGCCATTCCTAATATCTGATTTGTGTCCATTTATCCTTTTACGTAGGGACTGTCCAGTTTGGCCAATTTACATATCAGAGTGGCATTTCTGGCAAATGATGGCGTATATTACATTGGTGGACGTGTAGGTAAATGAACCGGTGATGGTTCACCCACATTGTGAATTCTAAAGATGGTTCACCCACACTGTTTGCAAAGAATCCATAGATTAAAAACGCTTCATCCAGACAGTTGAGTGAACACTTATGAATGACAAAGATGGTCAAAGAACAAGAGCAGTTTGTGAGAGATTTGCTAACCAAAAGAGGAGCTATATTTGAAACAAGAATATTGTAATGAATGAATTGTTCAGCCTGCTCTGATAGATGGCTCCTTGCTATTGCAAAGCAAAAACTACTATAGAGTGTGTAAACTGATTTTCTTTTCTTTAGCTGACCTTCCAATAACTGAAGATCACATCTGAGAGCAAAATGTGGTCTGAAAAATAAGCATGGCTTTTGAATTCTCATCAGGTTTTCTGCTCCACAAACAAATGCAATTTAATTACCTCATTTTAAAGCCTAAGATTAAAAGTTGATGATAATACACGTCGATATAAACAGAACATTCAGCTACTTAACATACATGTAAATTAATTAACTATTAGTTCCTGCTTAAGAAATTGCTTCTTAAAATCTGTTACCAGCAGTTAACAGCTGGCATATTAACAAATAGGCAAAGAAAGTTCCAAGGACAAATATAATAGTATAAAAAAACAGCAACTACCTCTAGCAAAGACAAATTTTCAGAAGATTGTTGATGGTATGACGGGTAACAAGTACTATACAAAACAGGAGCATTTTATAAGGAATACCAAAGTATGACTAAACAGTTGCATTAAAAATAAGTTTTTTAGAGAAAGAAAGAAAGAAAGAAAGAAAGAAAGAAAGAAAGAAAGAAAGAAAGAAAGAAAGAAAGAAAGAAATCTATTAGAGTTAAATATCTTCTAATGCAAACATTTATATTTAACTTAACTGCAGAATCTAGGACCATTTTTAAAGTTCCCAGTATATATATTCAGCTATTTTACACACACAAAAAGATGATTATTGGTTTCCTTGAATGGCAAGTAGTAATTATGTTAATATGGATGCTGTCAAAAGGGGGATTTACTGACAGTAATTTCAGCAATGAAATCACAGCATGTTGTATTGAATGAACAGTGAAGCAAAGTGAATTAAAACTTGGTATATTGAATTCACAGTTTGGTGCATCTTTGTGAGTATAAGAAAATATGTTTTATTTAAAATTAGAAATGCAGGAATGGGTTTCAAAGTGCACATGAAAAGCAGAATAAAGTGAAAGTAAATTTTGATGCTATGTTTACAGAAGTGACTGATTTTGTTTTTGCTTTCTGTTTTCTGGGTTTTTTTATGTAGGAAAAGCTATAAAACTGAACTATTTAAAATATTCAAAAGCAATGATATTATAGTGATGGAGTAAAGTCATTTTAAAAGAAAAGTGCACATGCCTATGGAAAAATTAAAGTTTAATTCCTATTTTGTTTCACATTTTTCTTAGAATGTAAATCAGAATAGCTTTTGGATACACTGAAAACGTAAATATAAATCTGATAAGTGAAAATGCATCTTGCCTAGCACAATATCCTGTTAGATTCCAAATCAAATTCTGTCTTGAATTTTACCCATGAAATCCCATGGACAGAATTTAGCCCTCTTGGGTAATGAAAGACTGTATAAAGCTTGAATGTACTGAAGGGATTTACCCACTTTTACTGCTTTTAAATAAGTCTGTTGACCTTGCAATAACACCAACAAATGAACAACAATTATAATAATTTGCTTACATGTTGCACTTTTCATCTAGAAGATTCCCCGAAGACTAGAACACTTGGATGTACACATGATTAGATACTCATTTATAAATTGCATGCCATGGTTTTTGTTTGCTTATTTTTTTATTCTATTGTTTTCAACAAGCACCTCTAGAGGGGAAATTTCAGCATGTTCCTCAGTGCATGTGTCTGTCAAGTCTTCAGTAGATGACAAATCTGTACTGGGAAGAGTAACATAGCATAAGACCAGTTTGTGCCTGGCCATAACAGGAGGGAACAGTAAGTGTAGGAGGGCACAAGGAGCATTGTTTCCCCTTATGCAGGCCTCATAAGGAACAGATATTACTGAAGTCCCTACCTATTCTCATACAGTTCCCCTAAATGCATGGGGAAGAGTGTGAGGGAGGGAGGGAGGTAAAGATATCACATTGGCCCCACCTTCACAAGAGCTGAGAGAGCTAGACCAGCACATTGTAGGGCACGGACTAAGGAAGGGTGGCTTCATGGTTAAGGGCTAGACTAGTACTCAGAGATGTTGGTTCATTTCCCATCTCTACCTTAGAGGTCCTATGTGACCTTGGACAAGTTAATGTATCTCTTTGTGATCTTTGGTGCAGACATTCTCTCTTACTATGAATATGCACAGTGCCTAGTATGATGAGATTGGGGGCTATAGATAATTAATAATCATAGTGTACTGGGGAGCTTTTGAGGCATAATGTCTTCAAGTTTCCCCCTAGGGTTGGGTAGTTCTGCACTGCAGGTCACTCTATGTGTGTCCCTAAGAGACACAATGTAGCCCAGAGTAACTGTCTTCAATAACAGGCAGTTGGTATGCATTGCAATATTTTGTTTGAAGGCAGCAGCAGCAGTAATAAAAAACAAACAAGCAGAGCTTGAATGTATTTTTATAGCACCTTTCATCATGAAGGGTACTAATGGCCTTTCAAACTATATGCCTTATATAAAAATGATTTCACCTATCACTGAAATGCAGCTGCCTCTGGGGCAAAACATGGTACAATATCTATTTAACAGCACACAGCAATAGTTTAGGAAAACTACTGATGGAGTTAAGGTGGGCAGAACTCATTTAGAATTTGTCAAGGACTCTTAAACTAAAACATCTATTATTGCAAAAAGTACCACCGGATTCTTAATTTGCTTAGAGCCAATTTTACATTTCATCTGGTTTAGAAACTAGTAAAACTGAGGCCCTTGTAAAAAAAAAAAAGGATTTTGCTTTTTCTATTTTATGCATTTTTATTTAAAAACTCAATTATGTAATTAGTTGCAATGAGGTTATGATGTCACCAAACAGTGGAAATATCATGAGGCAAACTGCAGGGTTTTTTGCCCAACCCCTGCCTAGATACACAGTCATTCAATTTACCATTAACCATACCTTAGACAGCATGGCAAACAAAAACTGAAAAAAAAGAAAAAGGAAAAAAAGGTTGGAAAATCTAGACTTCAAAATGTGGGAGTTTCCCTTTAAATGGTAATAATTCTGAAGCAACATGCAGTTTGTTATCTCACTGACAGGCTCAGCACAAAGGTGCACTGCAGAGAGCTGTCGTGTGAGGAACTACTGAATAAAAAGAAGAAGCCATATATCGTCTTCAAATGGGACTATTCAGATGTTTAAAGTTAAATATGTACTTAAGGGGCTTTGCTGGATCATAGCCTAAGCTCAGTCTCACTGAGATGAATCAAAAAGAAAAGGAGTACTTGTGGCACCTTAGAGACTAACAAATTTATTTGAGCATAAGCTTTCGTGAGCTACAGCTCACTTCATCAGATGCATACTGAGATGAATGGTATGAGAAGTGGTAGAGTTGCTGTGAGAATGCAAAGGGAGTGAGAGAGCTGTCTGCAGGAGAGGTAAAGCTTGGAGCAGGCTTGTTAAATGATCTAACCAGAGACATCTGACTCAGGGAGGGTTTCTTATAAGAGAACTGAAGCAGTTCTCTGAGAAAGCTGTCTCTGGGGAGTCTACAGGGGAGTCAGGATCCTGAGCAGACAGCTGCAAGATGAACTTCAGGGTGGGTCACATCCTAAGAATTCATAAAAAAGGACTCTGTGAAGGAAATCTTTTGCTCACCCAGGCTCTGAGATAAGAGCCATACCTTGGACAGATTTGGGGGACTTTCTGTTTTATTTTTGGTTTATTTGTCTGAATAAACCCAGACCCCAATAAAGAAGGTGATCAGAAAAGCAAGTGTGTGGAATCTCTATAAAAGGGCCTGGAAAAGGGAGAATAAAGGACAGGGCAGTGCATAGGCATCCTGGCCACGAGAAGGTGCATGGGGGGGTGGCCATCTTGTTTAGTCCCCAGTTTTGTTAGGCTTCTGTTATTTATTTCTAAAAGGCTACAACAACTGGTGGCTGACCATTCCTGCATTAGAAACTTAAGGCCAGATCCTCAGCTGGTGTAAACTGGCATATCTCCACTGAAGCAATTGGCGCTACTCTGATTTACTCCAGCTGAGGAGATCTCATGAATGCTTCGATTCTATTGAAAACACAACAAAAACTACCAGACAGACCCCTACACCATTTGGTCTACAGCCCCTTGGTATGCTGTGATAAGGTCTACAAATGACACACAAAATACAGACAGAGGGTTGTGATCAACCTGTCTCCAGGCAGCCAAACTAGCTATGCCCCAGCTCACTGTGAGAAATGCCAGTTATTGAGGAACACACCCAGACCCAGCCAGATGTCATCTGAAGGGACTGTACATATGTCCACGTGCACGTTTGTGTCATAATCCCCATAATGGCCACGTCTAAACCCCAGAAGCACGAGTCTCAAGGTGAGTACAGGGTGAGTAATCTAACATGCCTGAGAGGTGTGGATATGCAGAGGCCTTAGGCTGACTGTACTGACCCTGTATCTGTCAATGTGCAATATGGATGGGGGCAAGGGTGTACCAAGTCTCAAGTATGAATAGTCCTCCCCCATTTCTGAACACCCCCAGAGGATCCTGCAATCACACCCTCCATTGGCATCTGAAATCCCTTGCAGAAGGACCTGCCTGAGCATCCAGGAAGGGAACAATGAACTTGCGGAAGTTCCCAAAGCCCACCAAGCTTTCCCACCAAACCCTACGTGAGAGAGGTCCCTGGTTGTTCCCAGGAACAATTTCTGCCCCTGACCCTCTTGTCAGGGAGAGTGAGAGGGGAAGGGCAAGGAGATGAGCTCTGAGACATTGACATTTGACCATTGTACATAGATTCAGTCCTGTTGTGTTTTGTTGATTTACATGGATATTTTAAAAATTATTTCTTCCAATAATACTCTTAATAAATGTTACAGTTTCCTTGACTTGTGTGTGGACCCTCCTGCCTAAGTATGATGATTATGAGAACAGTGTTGGCCATGCTGGCATCCAGATGGGTATGTAGGCAGTGCCAACTAACTTTCAGCCTATGAATTCTGCAGCTAATGCATTTTCTTTTTCATTGCTGTCATAGTATGGTTTCATGAGTCAAGTTAGGGGCAGGTATGTGGTGTTCCCCAAAGAACTGTTGGCACAGACACACCATAGAGAACCATATAATTTTTGAAGAAGTCCCTTCTTCCCCTCAATCTCTTCAGCACCGTGGCATCATGAAACTTTCCAGTGCTTCCCACTTTGATATCTTCTGCTTCTGTGATCCACTCACTCTTTGCAGAATGAGTGAATTGTACCCTTTTTGGTTCACGTACTTTGCCCATCAAAAGTTATACAAGTGTTATACAAATGTCTTTTACAGCATATTTACGTGCCAAAGGTTACTTTGCTACAGTAAAGTAGTTTTTGCTTTGCAGTAGCAAGGAGCCCATCTACTAGAGCTGGCTGAACAATTCACTCATTATAAATATTCTTGTTACAATTTTGTTTTGTTTTTTTATTTTGCACAGGAGAACAAAGGGGGTTTTCACTCACAAGAGAGAGAATTTCAGGCCAATGGGGGCAGCAGAAAGCGGCGGCCAGCACATCCCTCGGTCCACACCACTTCCCACAGCCCCCAGCCCCCATTGGCCTGGAACAGCGAACCACAGCCAGTGGGAGCTGCAATCGGCCAAACCTGCGGACACTGCAGGTAAACAAACTGTCCCGGACCACCAGCGGATTTCCCTGATGGGTCACGTGTTGCCAATCCCTGATATAGAAATATTCAAAACTCCCTTTTCCATCCCTTAGTCACAAGACTATATTTCTTCCCAGAACAGTTTTTCCTCCTTGAATGGTAAATTACTAAAAGTAAAATATGATCTTGAAATTAAGGAAATTTTTAAAACTTTAACTTGAAAAACTTCTTCACTTTTCAGCAATGTACTCTATATTAGAGGCCACATGCTTTAATTTGTACATAAATAGCCACATGTACTGCAGTTTTAGAGTATGTAAGGCAACAGGAAAGCACTGCATTCCATAGCACAGCATTGAAAAAGAGGCACAAACTAATAATTTGAATACAGGACTGAAATTAAGAACTCCTGACTTTTATTCCTGGTTTGGCTGTTGACTCATCATCTGGGGATGGGCAAGTCATTAGGGGATATATTTTCAAAAGCTTCCACTTATATTCAGTATCTTACTCTTTGCACATCCAATCTGAGACACTGTGGGTGAACTGCTGCTCCCACTGAGGTCAATACCAAAACTCTGATTTCTATGGGGCCTATGTTTCAGATAGGGCACCCAAACTCTGTAGAAATTTTTGAAAATATTTACCTTAATCTCTCTGCCTTGATTTACATGTCTGTGTAATGGCAATAATAATGACCTACATCATAGGATGTGAGTACTAATTAGTAGAAATTTATAAAGCTTTTTTGATGATGAATAGGCTTCCTTGTGCCTATATAGAACAGCCCTGTGTTAAGGATGGTGCAGGGCAAATATCCCATCATGGCATGCAGGGTGAGTATGCCAAGATAGGATATTGCGGGGACTGACTCTTCCCTCTTTGGGGTGTCTTGCACCTCCAGGGAACACACTGAGGGAGCAGGGATTGATCCCAGATGGTGTGCAGGATGCACATAGGGAACTCCTTGTGCTCTGCCCTTCTCTGCTTGCACATCCACGCAGCAACCAGGAACAATCTAGCCCTAAACATTATTTTTGCAATTCATCCACACTATAGATAGGAAGAAGGTGCTTCAGTATCAAGGTCAATTTTCTGAGCATATGTTTAAAGTGGATTTGCTTATGCTTATATTTTAGTGTAATGTTTTAAAGTGTATTTTCTTATGGCAATAGTGGGAAGTCAGCACTGCAGAACAGTGTCATACAAAAACAGTAACACCTCTGAACATTTCAGTTGGCTTTCCATTGGACAGACACAGTATAACGCCCCAAAGGATATAACCATTCACTGAGTGCCTTTTCTGTCTTTCTTTAACAAGAGAAAATCAGAGCTCTTGTCTGATGTACTGGCAAGCATGTGTGTGAGTGTGCAGGGGGTGGGGGGAGAATCCTCCCTACAGTGGATGTATTAGACTGCATGACTGATAGACATATTATCCTTTGTTTTTATCTGTTTTGAGTTTATATGATACATGGTACTAAAGATGGAGAATTTTTTCATGTGTAAATACCACTTCCCTTATCAGTTCACATTCAAAATGTGAACTTAACTGCCTCAATAAAGAAACTATATTGAAACAACTCGTCAGTGTTCCGGGGAAAATAATTAAGTGACCAAAATTTTGTATATCAAAATCAATCTTGAAAAGACAGCATACAGACCAAATTGTCCAGATAATGTATTAAAATCTCTCCTTGTAGCCGCATAGACCCTGAAATATTTTCCAAATAGGGAAAAAAGAAAAATCTAAATATTAGCCAGAACTTCCAAAAGTCATCCAACAAAGCTATAGAGTGATATTTACAAAAATAATTGAACTCCAAGTTTTAAATATTATATCTATTCAGATGTTCTCAACATATCTCATTATTGATCTTCTTGAGAGAGCTGAATCTTCTTAAACTCCACTGAAGTTAATGGAAGTCATTGGCACTCAGCACCTCATTGTATCAGCCCAATAAGCTAAATTGTATTCCCTAATTAAGATGAGTATTCTCTTGCTGTACATCAGTGGACAATAACTGACAGAAAGCAAGTAGAAATTAAAGAAAAATCATACCTCTGGGCAAACTCCTGCTCCAATTCAAATAACTGAAGCCCCAGAATAAGACCTTTGCAGGTTATTTTTTCCACCTTATCAGATTCCACTTTTCTGGGGAGGTCACAGACCAGTTCTCCATAAACCTAACATGCCTTTCAGAACAATGGACAATGGAGAGTATTGTAATGGTTAATCACTAAGTGTTGGCCAAATGCTTTTCCAGAAACATCACTATAACATTATTCTCTAATTCCAGTACTGATTTCTGCTGAGTAACTATTCACCATAGCAGTTGAAGAGCAACAGAATACACTTATCCAGCTTCTAGTAGAATTTGATTTTGCTGACTCAGAGAGCAATATCTATTCACTTAACAATGGCCAATAACTTTCCAGTACTATAACTATATTGTATTATAAGTTCAACTTTATAATGTCCAGTGATTGGTCTCTGATATAGACAAATCTGAAGATGTGGTTGTGGTGTTACTTAACTACTGGTTTACTTGTGTAACTCATGCTTAACTGAAAACATCTATACCTCCCCTTCTACAGGTAAAACTTGCTTGTACTATTTTTTTCTCATTCTTGGAAATATTTTGGGATATGCTAAAAAAGGCGTAGAAAATTTTTAACAAAGTCAATAAAATCTGCTGATTTTTTGTTGTTGGCAGGTTTGTACTTTTCAGTTAGGAAAAATATAGATATTTTGTTTCCCTGCTCAAAAAATGTATGGGGATATTGTAGAGAGGAGGCCCTGAGTACTGCAGTAGTTAAAGGTTGGGAAATTTGGATAATTTAGTACACTTACACTTACAGTAGGGGGGATGGGATTTTTTCATTATTCAAAATTCAGAGACACAATATCATACTTAGTGGTTCACAGGCAACAACAACATAACATTTGACTAATAGTACTATTGCTTCTCCATTTTTTAACTGGCTATCATGGCAAAGTTCTGTCTACTCCTTTTATTTTGATAGAGAAGTTCTAAAAGTGGTTATCTTGGAGGTGCCCAAGATTGCATGGAGGTTTGCTGTAAATGGATGAATGGATTATATTGGTTTTTTTCCTCTGAAATGTAAAGGCTTGTTCTCTTTTCTCTCTCTCTCTCTCTTTCTCTCTTTTTTTACCCTCTGCATCAGATTCTACCAGAGCAAAGGAACTCTGCAGATGTATACAGTTTTCATCTTAGGATGTGACACTCTGGGAAGCGGAATGAATGGGAATTGTGTGTATGTGAGTGTGTGCATTTGTGCAGAAGAACATAAAACAACAGCATAGGAAGAGTTATCTTTCTAAGAAAGCAGATGATTTGTACTGAGATGGATGTTTGCTTCTCTAGACCAGGTGCTCATAATATGGTATGACAATGGTATGCTGAAGTTGCTAATGTTATACTAATTCTGAGGGTCAAAATTTGCATTATTGGAACAAAATGTATATTTGTCATACAGATGAATTATGTTATAGTCATAGGTTTCAGAGTGGTAGCCATGTTAGTCTGTATCAGCAAGAACAACAAGGAGTCCTTGTGGCACCTTAGAGACTAACAAATTTATTTGGGTATAAGCTTTCATGGGCTAAAACCCACTTCATCAGAGCAATGGAGTGGAAAATACAGTAGCAGGTATATATACACAGTACTTGAAAAGGTGGGAGTTGCCTTACCCAGTGGTGGGTCAGTGCTAACAAGACAATTCAATTAACAGTAGAATACCAAGAGAGGGAAAAATCACTTTTGTAGTGGTAATGAGGGTGGCCCATTTCAAACAGCTGACAAGAAGGGGTAAGTAATAGTATGGGGAAATTAGTTTTTGTAACGGCCCATCCACTCCCAGTCTTTATTCAGGCCTAATTTGATGGTGTCCAGTTTGCAAATTAATTCCAGTTCTGCAGTTTCTCGTTGGAACCTGTTTTTGAAGTTTTTGTTGTTGAAGAATTGCCACTTTTAAGTCTGTTCTTGAGTGACAAGGGAGATTGAAGTGTTCTCCTACTGGTTTTTGAATGTTCTAAATCCTGATGTCACATTTGTGTGCATTTATTCTTTTGCATCATAGTTAGTAAATGACAGGCTTTTGGACATCTAATTCTAGGTACAGGGCAGATCAACAACTACAGCATATTAGTATGATTTTTGGCAGTATTTTGCTTCTGCTTTGGCAAGAGGATTCTGTTGCATCCTGGCAGATGATGACTTAGATTGCAGCCAGGCCTGCTGACGATGGGGGAGGGGGGAGGACAAAGGGGCCATTGCCTAGGGGCATGGGTGATTTAAAAGGACCTGGGGGCACCCGGCCACCACTGGCAGTGCAGCAGGACATAGCCCCAGCCTAGAACCCGCACTCCCTCGTGTACCCAAACTCCCACCCAGAGCCCCTTCCGCACCCAAACTCCATCCCAGAGCCTACACCCCCTCCTGCACCGCAATGCCCTGCCCCAGCCTGGTGAAAGTGAGCGAGCAATGGAGGGAGAAGGGATGGAGTAAGCAGGGTGAGGGGGCTTGAAGAAGGGGCGGGACAGGGGCATGGTCTCAGTGAAGGGGTGGGTTAGAGGGCAGGGCAAGGGTCTTTGGGTCTGTGCGATTAGACAGTTGGCAACCCTAACGGGCGGGCATGTAGAAGCCCTGGCCATGCTGGAAGAGGGTGCCCAGCAACATAGCTGGCAGCTCGCTGGGGAGTAGGCTGTGCAGGTGCAGCACCACCCAAATGTCAGGAGGACCATGTCCATGCAGTGCGGCTTGTGCGTGCGTGGGGGCCCATTGACTGTTCTGCCTTGGGGCCCGGAATTGCTGTCAGTGGGCCTAATTGCAGCAATGCACATACTTGGGTATTATGTAATCAGCCATCAGAAAACTCCTGCTAGTATAGAAAGCTACAGCATATCTCCTCAGCAACAGGGACTACTAGAAGTATGTCACACCTGTCCTCCATTCTCTGCATTTGTTTCCCATTTACTATCAAGTAACGTTCAAGATATCTGTTCTTATTTCAAGCTGCTAAATGGTCTGTGTCCAGGACATCTGAAAGATGGCCTGAGGCTCTAAGGAACATTGTGAGCAGCTCTCCTCCCCAGGCATAATGCAGCTTTCCATATCAAGGATAAAGCTTGTGTGTGTGTGTGCAGCAGCAGAATTTTCTCTGGAGTTTATCTATGGTGTTAGAGCTAACTCTCACAAGATCTAACCTCCGACCTCACCACTTTTCATTCCAAGTGCAAGGTGCAGTGCATTGATCTTGCCTACTCTAATACACACACAAAACAGTAGGCATCAGGATAAATACAATTATCTTTTTAAAAACCTCACATAACTTTCCCATTGGAGTGAAAAGAAAATGAAAGAGAATCACACATCACAGCTGTGAGTCATTTTGTTTTTACATTTCTGAAAGGTGTTCAGATGCTAAAGTGAGGACACTAGAATAAGAATCTGAATAGAATAGACTTTACTTTGAGTCTGTGGGTTCTCTTGATGTAAGTAGGATTGGGCTATTACTTGCATGGCATTGGAGATCAACATGGAGCACAGAGATGCTACAGGAAATGATGCTGATGACTCTAAAAATGGTATTCTTCCCACAGAGTAAAGAACTGAACAATTGCTACTTTATGGCATTAAAAGGCCTTGTGCTGCTGGAAGTGCTGTCTTTCAGAAGATAAAACGGAGCATTAGATCACCTGTGGCCATTAAATACCCCACTTTTTCTCTTTTTGAAAGAGAGAATTTTACTCTTTATATCTTGGCCATAAATTCCAGCTCAGGTAATTGTTTTCTGTCTACAAAATCACCCCTGCAGTTGCAATTAGATGTAGTATTCTTTTTCACTCTCTATCGTAAACTATGTTAGTGTACACTGTTAAACACCTGCTGAGTCCCACACCTCAGGTGGTTACATTTCAATGTTGGGTGAAGTGACCCCTCTATATCACTCATACACCTCACAGGACAGGCATAATTAATTAATAGCTGGAAAGCACTTTGAGGTCCTCAAGTGCAACACATACCAGTACTGTTTTCTGGTATGATAAAAGTGGGTGACTGGGCAACAAAATGACAGATGAAATTCAATGCTGCTCTATGAAAATTAAAGCACATTGGAAAATATAATATAAGCACATTATGATAATATAATGGGGTTTAAATTAGCTGTTACTATTCAAGAAAGAGATCTTGAGTCATTGTGGATAGTTCTCTGAAAACATCCACTCAGTGTGCAGTGGGAGTCAAAAAGGTTAAAAGAAAGTTGGGAACCAATAGGAAAGAATAGATAAGACAGTGAATATCATAATGCCGCTATATACATTCATGGTATGCCCACACCTTGAATACTGAGTAACGTTGTGGTTGCCCCATCTCAAAAAAGATATATTATAAATGGATAAGGTGCAGAAACAGGCAACAAAAATGATCAAGGGCATGGAACAGCTTCCATATGAGGAGAGATTAAAAAGACTGGGACTGTTCATTTTAGAAGAGAGATGATTAAGGGCGGTTATACTAGAGGTCTGTACAATCATGACTGGTGTGGAGAAAGTGAATAAGGAAATGTTGTTTACCATTTACCCCTTCATGGAACACAAGAACAAGGGGTCAGCCAATGAAATTAATAGGCAGCAGGTTTAAAACAAACAAAATGATATATTTCTTCACACAATGCACAGTCAACCAGTGGAACATGTTGGCAGAGGATGTTGTGAAGGCCAAAAGTATAACTGGGCTCAAAAAAGAATTAGAAGTTCAGAGGTGATAGGTCCATCAATGGCTATAGCCAGCTTGCTCTGGGTGTCCTTAAGCTTCTAACTGCTAGGTGCTTGGACAAGATTACAAGGGATGGATCACTTGATAATTGCCCTGTTCTGTTCACTCCCTTTGAAGCATCTGGCATTCGCATCTGTTGGAAAATGGGATACTGGGCTAGATGGACCATGAATCTGACCTATTCAAAAATTTGTATGTGAAATTTGTATGTGGAATATAACTGACTAAACTTGAAAAAACCCCACATATAAAATATGAGGGCATGATGTCTGTGTCCAGGTTTAATTTTGTTACACAGGATAATATTGATTAGATGAAAAAAAGCCCTTGAAATTTTGCAAAATCCAGGCCACCCCTCATTCTGTAGATCTCTAATATTGATGACTAAATTATCTGGAAATTAAACTAATTTAAACTTTTAAGCATCCTTATTACCAGGAATGTAAGAGTAAGAAAACACAGTTGTGTTGGATCTAGGAGGAATTGGTTTCATTCTCTTTCCAATAACAATAGATATTTAGAGAAAATTTGGAAGAGCTGAGATAACACAGATGCTCTTCTAAACATGAAATACTTGATTGGACTGACATGGAGCTAATCAATATAAATGCAAAATCCATTAAGGAGAAGAGCGTGCTTAAGGAGAAAAGACAAAAGATGGATTGGAAGGCATAAACTGACAAGATGGCAGTTGTGTGCTGGAATCTGTCACTTGGAGAGCATTTTTCCAAGATATCAAAAAGGTAATAGCTATATACTTGCCTTCAAAATCTTTGGATTCAAGAACAACAAGAATTGCTTAGTAAGCCTGCACACTGGCCATATGTATCAATGAAATCTGTTGTTTCAGAGTAGCAGCCGTGTTAGTCTGTATTCGCAAAAAGAGAAGGAGTACTTGTGGCACCTTAGAGACTAACAAATTTATTAGAGCATAAGCTTTCGTGAGCTACAGCTCACTTCATCGGATGCATTTGGTGGAAAAAACAGAGGAGAGATTTATATACACACACACAGAGAACATGAAACAATGGGTTTATCATACACACTGTAAGGAGAGTGATCACTTTAGATAAGCCATCACCAACAGCAGGGGGGGAAGGAGGAAAATCTTTCATGGTGACAAGCAGGTAGGCTAATTCCAGCAGTTAACAAGAATATCAGAGGAACAGTGGGGGGTGGGGTGGGAGGGAGAAATACCATGGGGAAATAGTTTTACTTTGTGTAATGACTCATCCATTCCCAGGCTCTATTCAAGCCTAAGTTAATTGTATCCAGTTTGCAAATTAATTCCAATTCAGCAGTCTCTCGTTGGAGTCTGTTTTTGAAGCTTTTTTGTTGAAGTATAGCCACTCTTAGGTCTGTGATCGAGTGACCAGAGAGATTGAAGTGTTCTCCAACTGGTTTTTGAATGTTATAATTCTTGACGTCTGATTTGTGTCCATTCATTCTTTTACGTAGAGACTGTCCAGTTTGGCCAATGTACATCATCAACACCATCCTAGCCACTATGGATGTAGAAGCCCTCTACACCAACATTCCACACAAAGATGGACTACAAGCCGTCAGGAACAGTATCCCCGATACTGTCACGGCTAACCTGGTGGCTGAACTTTGTGATTTTGTCCTGACCCATAACTATTTCACATTTGGTGAAAATGTATACCTTCAAATCAGCGGCACTGCGATGGGTACAGTATGCCAACATTTTTATGGCTGACTTAGAACAACGCTTCCTCAGCTCTCGTCCCCTAATGCCCCTACTCTACTTGCGCTACATTGATGACATCTTCATCATCTGGACCCATGGAAAAGAAGCTCTTGAGGAATTCCACCATGATTTCAACAATTTCCATCCCACCATCAACCTCAGCCTGGACCAGTCCACACAAGAGATCCACTTCCTGGACACTACGGTGCTAATAAGCGATGGTCACATAAACACCACCCTATATCGGAAACCTACTGACCGCTATTCCTACCTACATGCCTCTAGCTTTCATCCAGATCATACCACTCGATCCATTGTCTACAGTCAAGCGCTACGATATAACCGCATTTGCTCCAACCCCTCAGACAGAGACAAACACCTACAAGATCTCTATCATGCATTCCTACAACTACAATACCCACCTGCTGAAGTGAAGAAACAGATTGACAGAGCCAGAAGAGTACCCAGAAGTCACCTACTACAGGACAGGCCCAAGAAAGAAAACAACAGAACGCCACTAGCCATCACCTTCAGCCCCCAACTAAAACCTCTCCAACGCATCATCAAGGATCTACAACCTATCCTGAAGGATGAGCCATCGCTCTCTCAGATCTTGGGAGACAGACCAGTCCTTGCTTACAGACAGCCCCCCAATCTGAAGCAAATACTCACCAGCAACCACACACCACACAACAGAACCACTAACCCAGGAACCTATCCTTGCAACAAAGCCCGTTGCCAACTCTGTCCACATATCTATTCAGGGGATACCATCATAGGGCCTAATCACATCAGCCACACTATCAGATGCTCGTTCACCTGCGCATCTACCAATGTGATATATGCCATCATGTGCCAGCAATGCCCCTCTGCCATGTACATTGGCCAAACTGGACAGTCTCTATGTAAAAGAATGAATGGACACAAATCAGACGTCAAGAATTATAACATTCAAAAACCAGTTGGAGAACACTTCAATCTCTCTGGTCACTCGATCACAGACCTAAGAGTGGCTATACTTCAACAAAAAAGCTTCAAAAACAGACTCCAACGAGAGACTGCTGAATTGGAATTAATTTGCAAACTGGATACAATTAACTTAGGCTTGAATAGAGACTGGGAATGGATGAGTCATTACACAAAGTAAAACTATTTCCCCGTGGTATTTCTCCCTCCCACCCCACCCCCCACTGTTCCTCTGATATTCTTGTTAACTGCTGGAATTAGCCTACCTGCTTGTCACCATGAAAGATTTTCCTCCTTCCCCCCCCCTGCTGTTGGTGATGGCTTATCTTAAGTGATCACTCTCCTTACAGTGTGTATGATAAACCCATTGTTTCATGTTCTCTGTGTGTGTGTATATAAATCTCTCCTCTGTTTTTTCCACCAAATGCATCCGATGAAGTGAGCTGTAGCTCACGAAAGCTTATGCTCTAATAAATTTGTTAGTCTCTAAGGTGCCACAAGTACTCCTTTTCTTTTTAATGAAATCTGTGAACACCTATATGCTCATTGTACTTCAGTCTAGTGGGTTTTTGTTTTGTGTGTGTATTTAGAGGTATGCATATATCATTCCGCAGTTAGTGGTCCTGAATTTCTTTAAAATACTTTCAGCCATGATCCAAATAAAAATGTAATAGTTTTCTTTAGTGCCAGATTGTATACCCACTCTTGTCTACAGAAACAGGATTAAACCCACTACAGGAGGGTTTACAGGATTTACAGGGTTAAATAATGTAATTTAGCAATGATGCACTACTAAAACTGCTCCCAGACCCACTAATAGAATTTGGTCAAATATATTAATTTCTCTTTATTTTTAAGGATGATAGGTAAAATTCAGACTTGGTGTAAATAGGTGTAAGTTTACTGAGCACAATAGAATTGCACCAGGTTTAAATTTGTCCCACAGTCTCCTGGCAGAATATAGGACCAGCTACAGAGTATGTTTGCTTAGCTCTGTGATAGGTGAAGTAGGGAAAAACAAAACAGATAATATTACTATGCATGTAACTCCCTTCGCATCTATAAAGTATACCTCTTGAGAGTGATGTGTAAATATAATAAACAATCTTTTCTTGTACTGAAAGAACATTTTTTTTCTCCCTGGTTGGGTGACATCAAAAGTCTTTTGAGATATCTGAATGAACATTTCTCATAGGATACTAGTGCGAATCTCACATAAAAAATCGTGGTTAAGGTAAAGTTACTGCTGCAGGCACAGATCCGTGCCTTCAGTATTTATTTCCTTTCAAGAACATTACAGGTTTTGTTTTTTTTTAAATTACAAACTGGGAAATTCAAAGCTAAGGCTAATCTTACATGAATACCAAATATTAGACAGTATGTAAATTTTCACTGGTAAGATGCCCAAATGACCTTATCCCAGGGAGATTCCCAAAACCCTATTCTCACTCTACAATCAAACAGATAAAACCAATACACTTAATTTGCAGTGTCTCCAAATCCTTTTCTCAGGTTAGGATTGCCAAAAATTTAAAAAAATTGTTTTCATTGTAACTATGACTTTTGTGTGTGTCTTTATTTACTAACTAGCAGTCAGAATAACTATGACCGTTTGGGTTTTGCCATGATTATGGTGAGTCTGAATAACTTCATTTTTGGTGGAGAAAATCTCTCTATTGACAAGCTGCCTCTAGTGATTAGATATCATTTTGGGGGTCAACCAGCTAGATTCACAAATAAACCAAAGTGCCTAGAAAACCAGTGAGAAGTGAAGCTGGATCTTGCACAGTCAATGGGCTAAAGGTTATGAGAGAGCTCCTTCTTCGTGGCCTATTTATGCAAACTCACCTATAGGGACCTGATCTGGTAGACAAGATGGAGCACACTTACCAGATCAGGCCCCTCAGGTGAGTTATGGGGAGGAAAGCCTAACTTAACCCACTTCATGAATCACTCTGGGGGTTAGGCATCCCTTGCCTGATTTGGGACAGTAGTGTTCATGCTCATAGGTAGAAACATAGGTGACCAGGGAACTTTCACAGTAAAAATGTAGTGCTAAGCAAGTGTAGATGTCTACAGGAATTGGGAGTGGGGGGCAGTCGAGCCAGGGTTTTGTGAATCCCAGTGGGGCCTGATTCTCTGATTCAGGCCCCTCAAGTGGAAATTAGATACCTAAGTCCTTTTGCGACTCTAGCTTCAGCTCTCCAAGGTAAAGGATAAGGCCCAGATTCTCTGCTCACCATTGCAATGCCTAAGTGATTTAATAACCTACAACTTCTTAGGTATGTAGGTCATAAATGACCTTAGCAAAAGTTAAACAAAATAATTATGAGCATATCATTAATTCATTAATGAACTATTAAAATACATTTCAATTTTATAGATCTATAGAAAGCTATGCAGACTAACACTTTGGGCTTGTCTGCACTGGCACTTCACAGCACTGCAACTTTTTCGCTCAGGGGTGTGAAAAAACACCCCCTTGAGTCCTGCAATTTTTAGCGTTGTAAAGTGCAAGTGTAGACAGTGCACCAGCGCTGGAAGCTGCACTGGTAGCTATTTCCCTCCTGGAGGTGGGTTTTTTATAGCTTTTTTAATAGCGACTACACAGCAACGTTAAAGCGCTGCCATGGCCAGCTCTTTAACATTGCTGGTGACGACGTGCTCTTTGTTTTAGCCTTCTCTAGGGTAAATATTTGATATTTCAATAAAACAGAATTTGGTACACCCACATATATAGAGATTTAACATTATTTTTTTCCTCATAAACATAATGAGAAAATAAATATCCATTGGATTATGGAATATTCTTTTGTGGGTCTCCTTCAGTTTCTCCCATTGAAACTCTTCCACTCTGTATAAAAATATATATATACACATCAGGCCAGCATCACCACAAACATCATTCTATAGTGTACTGGATAGGCACCTACCTGAGAGGTGAAAAAATCATGTTCAAATCCCTTTGCTTCCTGGAGTGTTGAGTGGAGTTGAACTAGGATCTGCCATGTCCTTTGTGAGTTCCCTAATCACTTGGCTAAAGGGAATAACTGAGTCAGTGTTGTTCTCCTCCTTGTCTTTCCCCTACAATCATAGGCTTTATTATGTGAAGATAGGCATGTGCTGCTCTTGTGCTTTCAAGCAGCAGCTTAGGCACCTGATTCCAGCAGAGAGTTTCTAGCTGTGGATCCCAAGCAGAGATAGGCACCTCCTTCCAGCCTGGACTTAAGTACCTAACTACTTGAAAGGGGCAGAGCTTAGGACTGTTTTACTAATTTAAATGGAACACATGGGCCTAAAGTGTTGTTATAATCCACTCACTATTCAACATGTTTAAACAAGGTCTAGGGTTTGGTATACAGAGATCTCACCTGCTTAGTACCATGGTAAACTCACCATTAAAATCCTTTGAAAGTTTTGTAAACAATACCAAAAAGAAGGAAAAATAGTAAAAGCATTTGAAATGTAAAATATTAAGTAAGGCTTTCATTTGAACAACATTTCTTGCTTCCTTTCCTTTAGCTGAGAGAGTTTTAGAAGGAAAAATACCATTGTTTGACAGTCTCTTTGGTGCTCTCAAAGATAGATAATAACTGTCTTACTGGTGTTTGGGATTCAGTTGGTGCTGGTTGGGGTGGATCCCTGTCTCTGAGCTGATGTGGTTAGGACATCCTTCAGGATTAGGAAGAAGAAGGTCTGGAAGAAGGTCTGCTCTTCTGTATTCCCCCCCACCCAAAGTTTCTTTCTTTATGGATCCAAAAGGGTGAAATAGCACATCCCATCATTATTTCATCCACCAATTAGGCCTAATATCTGACACACCAATTTTGGTTCATTAATTTCCAGTTCTACATCTTCTAGTTTAACATAGTTCTTGAACCATACCAGTAAGACCTTTTGTTTAGACTAATTCAATCTTTCTGCCTCTTTTTGTATCTTGTCCCATCAACATTTCTTATTACTGATTACTGTGACATCTTATGAGCTTTTACCTACTTTTTACAGTTGAGCTCAGAACTAGAGTAAATTTGTAGGCCCAATTATCACAACAGAACACACTCCTCTCAAACATATGTTATTAGCTAGCTTAGGCAGCTCCCTGCCTTGTGAACTGGCTTTTGTGGAGCCCATTCTTAGGTGCCTATCTCTCACCAAACATATTTTAGGGAAAAAATGGTTACCTACCTCTCATAACTGTTGTTCTTTGAGATGTGTTGCTCATGTCCATTCCAATAGGCATGTGTGTGTGCTGCATGCATGATCATTGGAAGGTTTTTCCCCTAGTGGTACCCATCAGGTTGACTGTGGAGCCCCCTGGAGTGGTGCCTTCATGGCGGTGTATTTAGGTCCCTACTGACCCGCCACCTGCTCAGTTCCTTCTTGCTGGAATACTCCAAGAGAGGGGAGGTGGATGGGATTTGGAATGGACATGAGCAACACACCTCAAAGAACATCAGTTACGAGAGGTAGGTTTTTCTTTTTTCGAATGATTGCTCATGTGCATTCCAATAGGTGATTCCCAAGTAGTTTCCCCAGAGGAGGGGTTGGAGTTCATTTGGTTTCTGAGTGCAGGACTGCCCTGCCAAAGGCTGCATCATCCCTCCCCTGTTGGGTGATGGTGACGTGAAGGTGTGGATGGAAGACCACATCACTGCCTTGCATATGTCCTGTCTTTATAAAAGACCATATAGGGGGGTTTGGAAGTCAGTGCTCTGAGCTTGGAGACCCTTCTGGCCAAGGCTATGGCCAACAGAAAGGCCACCTTCCAGGAAAGGTAGGACAGAGGGCAGGTCACCATTGGCTCGAAAGAGGGCCTCATGAGCATGGACAGGGCCAGGTTGAGGTCCCACTGGGGAATGGGCTGCCACACCTGGGGATAAAGCCTGTCCAATCCCTTGAGAACTGGTCCACCATGGGATTGCGAAGACTGACTTATCTTCTGCCCTTGGATGGAAGGCTGAAATGGCAGCCAGGTGCACTTTGATAGATATTACCAACTCCTGCTGCGTCATGTACAGTAGGTAGGTCAAAACATGGGGAATTGACACTTGCTATGGAGGCTTGCCCTTCTGCAGAGACCAGATGGAAAACCACTTCCACTTCGCCAGGAACATGGCACAAGTGGAGGGTTTCCTACTTCCCAGCAGAATGTCTGTAACTGAGTCTGAACACTGGAGCTCTAGCAAGTTCAGCCATGGAGTTTCCACTCCATGAGGTGGAGGGACTCCAGGTTAGGGTGTTGTAGATGGCCGTGGTCCTGTTTGATGAGGACCAGGCACACGGGAAGGGCTACTGGTCTGTCCACTGATAGGTTCAACAGTGTGGTGAACGAGTGCTGGTGGGGCCACGCTGGCACTATGAGCATCATGGAAGCCCTGTCCCAGAATGCCATGAGGAGGACTTTGTGTATAAGAGGGAATGGCGGAAACATGTACAGCAGGTGACTCATCCATGAAAGGTGAAAAGCATCTGCAATGGAGCCCAGGCTATTGTTCAGAAAGAAGCAGAATCACGGGCACTTCCTGTTGCTCCACATTATGAACAGGTCTATGTAGGGAAAGCCCCACCTCTGGAAAATCAAGAAACTCGTGTCCGCTTTGAGGGACCATTCATGACCATGGAAATGAGCAGCTGAGGTGATCGGATATCTCATTTTGTGCTCCCAGAAGGTATGATGCCTCTAGGTGTATCGAGTGGGTGATGCAACAGTCCCACAGCCCAAGTGCTTCCTGGCACAGGGGAGAGGAGCAAGCAGCACCCTGTTTGTTTATATAGAACATCGCTGTGGTGTTATCCATCAGCACTGGCACACACGTGCCCTGAAGGTAGGCCTGGAACATTTGGCATGCCAGATGAACCTCCCTCAGCTCCCTTACATGTTCAGTATGAGAGCCAGCCTGAGAAAGGTGGCATGAGCAAGAGGCACATGTTCAGCAGCCTGTGCCTGTGACTTGGCTTTGATGAACCAGTCGTCCAGGTACAGGAAAAATTGCATCTGATGTTTGCAGAGGAAGGCTGCCATAATCATCATGCACTTCGTGAATACCTGGGGGCCATCAAAAGCCCAAACAGGAGCACCCTGAACTAGCAGTGCTGGCCATTGAGCACAAAGTGCAGAAACCGTCTGTGGGCTGGGATAATGGAAATATGAAAGTACGCATCTTTCAAGTCAAGGGCAGCATATCAGTCCCCCAGATCCAGGGAAGGAATGATGGAGGCCAGAGAGACCAAGCAAAACTTCACTTTCTTTATTAATGTCTTGAGGTCTCGCAGATCCAGGATAGGCCAGAGACCACCCTTGGCCTTGGGGATGAGGAAATACTGAGAGTAGAGTCCCTTACTCCTGAACTCCTGAGGAACTTCCTCTATCTTCCCTAGAGTGAGAAGCGATTGCACCTCCGGCAGGAGGAGTTACTCGTGAGAAGGGTCCCTGAATAGGGACGGGGAAGGAGGGTGGGAGGGAACAGAATTGGATAGAAATCCTACTTCCACTGTGCTCAGAACCCAGTGATCTGATGTAATCTGGGACCAAGCATGGTAGAAGTGGGACAGTTGTATCATAAAGGTGGGGGTAAGGATACAAGCTCAATACTGGTGCTCTATCATTGGGAGCACCTTCAAAAGTTAGGCTTCAGGCCCGGGGGCTATTTGGAAGAATCCTGGCTTTGGCCAGGCTTTGGCCAGAGGAGGACTGTGATGGGATCATATTATTCCTGCCCCTTCTCCTGGATGAGTCCCACCTCAGGGGCCAGGAGTAGAAGCGGGAAGGGGGAAGAGGCTTAAATGGCTTTTGCTGGGGTTCAGGAGTCTGGATACCCAAAGACTTTAGGGTCACCCATGAATCCTTAAGACTGTGCAAGTGGGAGTCTGGATTTTTGGCAAACAAGCCTGCACAGTCAAAGGGCAAGTCCTGGGTAGTGTTCTGGACCTCTGGTGGTATCCCTGACACCTGCAGCCACTTGCCGCATCCCATTGTAATGGTGGTGACCATAGTCTGTGCTGCTGAGTCTAATGCAGCCTGGAGGGAGGTTCTTGGGATCACCCTGCCGTCCTCTAGAAGTCATTGAACTCTGTGCACGAGTCAGCCAGAAGCAACTCCTGAAACTTTGCCAATGCACTCGAGGAATTAAAAGCATAGTGGCTGAGTGCCGCTTGCTGGTTGGCAACTCGAAGCTGGAGCCCCTGGGTTGAGTAGACCTTCCGGCCAAAAAGGTCCAGCTTCTTAGTGTCCCATGACTTTGGAGAGGGGCCCAGCTCCTCCTGCCGCTCTTATGATTTGCCGCATCAATCACTTGAGTCCCCGGTTGGGAGTGGGCAAATAGGTGTTTATACCCTTTCTGTGGCATAAAGTACCTCCTCTCCACCCATTTAGCAGTGGGTGGTTTCCAAGCAGGGGTCTGCCAGAGCACCTTAGTGGTGTTCTGGATAGTGTTTGTCAAGGGCAATAAAGTCCCGCACTCATAGGTATCCGGCGTGGAGAGGAGATCAAGTTTTTCCTCCAGTTCCTCCTGAGGAATAATAGGGGAGTCCATCAGCACTGGACTTGACAGACCTCCCACACTGAGACCGGGGCGCTGCACACTGATGATGCCGGTGCTGTTTCTGGTACCAGCTGAGGTCGGCAGACCGACTCCATTAGGAGGAACTTCAAATAATAGTCCTGCTCTCTCTTAGTCCTGGGTCTAAAGCTCCTGCAAATTGAGCACTTGTCTGTCTGATGACCTTCTCCGAGACACTTAAGACAAGCAACATGCGGATTGACTCTGGGCATAGGTTTTATACCTCTCACATGCCTTAAATCCCTATGACCGAGGCATGCCATGGTGCCTGGGGAAAACTAGGAGGGGACCCGCCCCCAAAGTAAGCTTAACTAACTATAAAACTACAGCCTATTGTAACTACAATTCTATAAAATTATTTACAACTAAGAAAAGGGGAACCACTAGGGAGGCTCTTGTGAATGCAAGAGACTGAACTGCTCCAATGATCGTCACGGAGGTAAGAAGGAACTGAGCAGGCGGAGGGTCAGCAGGGACCTATATATACCGCCATGAAAGCGCCACTCCAGGAGCCTCCACAGCTGACCTGACAGGTACCAATAGGGGAAAAACTTTCGGATGATTGTGCACGCAGTGTGTGCATGCACCTATTGGAATGCACATGAGCAGTCACTCAAAGAAGAACCTAAACACCTAACTCAGTGTTTCTGAATTCCATTGGGTGACTAAGGCTCAGATCCGTAAAGTTATTTAGGTGCTTAACTCCCATAAACTTCAGTGAAAGTTAGATGTTGCAGTACTAATCTTTGCCACACCCAACTTTTAGGCATGTAGGCTGAGAACCTCAAACTTCCTATGCCCCTTTGTGGATCTGCATCATGATAGCTATCCTTATGAGGATAAGATTAAAGAAGCAACAAACATATTTTCTCTTCTAATTTATATCAGTGAAGGAGTTAGGGGAATTTGTTAATTGAACTGCTTTTTCATGAGTTTTGTAAAGAATTTCTGTGCTGGATGATGGGTGGGAGGGTGGGGAGGAAATAAGGTTTATCAAGTGGAAAACTCACTATAGTATTTTAAAGGAAAATGGTGATTATTCATCTTTAAGTTTGAATGTCAACATAAACTTTTCAATCTTCCCTCTCTATATTAATGTACTAATGTACATGAAAGATTGTTCCAACATTAAAATAGAAAAAATCCTCAAAATGTAAAATACTGTATTTAATTAGTTTTTCTACAAAATCAGTTCCTACTATTTTACTGATTATTTTTAAAGTGACATACTGAATTTTGATCTTTTAGAATTTGCTTGTCAAGTAACCAGTAAATTATTCAGCATAAAGTATGATTTACAAGATTATTCTCTGGGATATTTCTCTGACCACTCCATTGGATGTAATTTATTAACTTTTTTTAAACAAACCTGCCCAAAACAATTTATTAGAAGTACTTATAAGTACAAAAGTCAAGAATGAAATGTTATAGAATAATTGTGAAGACTTCACATGAGGGTAGTTAGAAGACAAATTGTGCATTTAAAAAAAATGACCTTGTCTTTTCACTTTGGATATTTTCTCAAAATTATTCAAAGTGATGATAGTTCTTTTTACATTTACAATCTTCTCTGTTCCTATGCTTCAATTAAAATATAACATTTTACTTTTCTATTCTTTTTTTGATAAACTCACCTACCTTCAATTCTGAAAACACTCTTGCCAACTTTTCATACCTAGTGTATGAGTTTTGAACAAGGTTCTTTAAAAAGTCTTAAACTCAATTTTAAATTTGATATTTTTTGATATTTTAAATGTTCTTACTATTCTTAATGTTTATGAACCAGCATCTGGGTTTAGACTATTATGAACATGTGTTGACTGAAGGCCCAGTCCCTCTCTCAGTGAAATCAATGAGTTTTTTGTCATTGTTTTCAGTGGGTACAGGATCAGGCCCTGAATAAATCCAAGATACTGTATATTAGGACACAATAAATTGGAAAATGTCTAAATGTTATATTTGTATGTGTTCTATAGTGCTATTTCAGTAGTAGTATTAAAAAATACACCAGGACAGATTCTTAGCTGGTATAAATTGGCATAAGGCTATTGATGATGCCAGTTTACACCATTGGAGAATCTTCCCCCCCCCCAATTAAGTCTACCGGAGCAATTCTAGCATTATTTATGAATCTGATGCTTGTTAAATACTCCACATTGATAATCCTGAAGACTGTAATCCTCCATTAATTTTTTTTGTGTAAAATGTCAAGGTGGAGCATAGGCATTTGCAGTACAAGCTTCCTCATAATTCTCTAAAAATGTTCCTCTGAATCCTGATTTAGGGAGATCACCTCTGAGAATTAGAGGACAGTTTAGTGTCTATGAACTATACTCCGGCTTTGGCTTGCCTTCTACCTATTACCCCAATCGTGCAAAGATATACGTACATACTCAACTTCACGCATTGTGCGTAGCCCCTATCTACTCGATGGGACTACTCAGAGTGTGTAAAGTTAAGCATGTGCATAAATCTTTTCAGGATTGGGACCAAGTTTGTCTGTCTCAGTTTCCATACAGTACTGATTACCAAGTTATCTGAGCACTTGTGACAAGGACCGCAGCAACTGTGAAATCTGGTAGCAAAGGTGATTTGAATGCCTGTCCTCTTCTAAGCAACTGAGCCATTGCATGATACACCACTGCAAAGCATAGCTATCTGATAATAATGAACTAAGGCCTGGGTTGTATTTGAATAGGAGAACTAGATCATAAAGGATTCATAACCTCTGCTAATCTCCTGAGTAATCCAGCTCTTTAAGAAGGCAGGAGAAGATAAATTTTCATCCATCACAAACCTTCAAAACATTCAAAATCACAGTATTGCAAACTGCAGTACCAGACTCTGTAGCTACCTCAAGAACAACAGTACTATTAAAATAGCAACTTTTCTTAATTAAATATTATTCTTAATGCAAATTAAAGACTATCCACCCAGGGTGTCCCAGTTAAGAACATTCTACTATATTGTGTTCTACATCATTTATTGATGAAAAAGAATATTAACATCAGAAAGAGAGAGAGTAATTCTGAAGGGCATATTTTACTGAACATGTTTTGTATTCTATTAGGGCCCAATCCTGGCATAAGTATCTTGTGTGGATTGATCGGAGACTTGAGGCCTGAGAATAAATTCTGTTTTTGCCTCTATTGAGTTTTGCATTAAAAGTGCTGGGTTCTCTTTGTGAATCTGCAGAAGAAACTGCAGACACTTTGCCATGGTATGACTATGCATATTTTTCTCTTACAGGCTTATCTATTTTTTAAACTCTCCTTAATAAATAGGTTTTTATGAAGTGCTGTACTGATTGTGACAAAAGCATATGATAATAACTCTAAAGACCTGATTCAAAACCCATTAAAGTCCATGGAAAGACTCCCCTGGACTTCAGTTGGCTTGAGATCAGGCCCTACACAAGGACAATGTAAGCCAGAAAGAGATGAATGTATCCTACTGATTGCTGAAATTCACATAATTTAGCTAAGTAACATGAAGATAAACTTTGAGTTCTGCTAACAGATTTTTTAAAATATTATTTAATTTGATAATTATTAAACCATCTCAGATTCACAGACAATATTGTGATATTTAATCACCGAAATATTATAAAACTACAGAAAATGCTGTGAGAACTCAACACAAAAAGCAACCAAGTTGTACTGAAAATTAACCAATCCAAAAGGAAATTTATGTGGTCTGATACCTTGCCAAAAGCCAAAATAATGATCAAGGGAGAAAAAATAGAAGAAATTGAGCAATATGTCTATTTGGGCCAAGAAATTAACATGTGCCACAATCAGGAAGGTGAACTCTTGCAAAGAAAGAAAGCAGGCTGGGGCACATTCAATTCTATCAAGGATGTCCTCCAAGTAAAAATAGACAAGGCAACACACGCCAGTCTCTTCAACTCAACAGTACTGTCAGCAATTTTCTATGGCAGCGACACATGGGTGCTGACTAAGACAGGGGAATGGCAACTGTCTCTCATGGAGAGGGCGATGGAAAGAAGAATTCTTGGAATTTCAGTCCGCAACCAAGTCCCCAATGAAGTGATCAGACAGTAGATTGGAGTGCAGGACATCGTTGTTGAGAGTAGACAAAGTAAAATGTGATGGGACAGGAGGCTGTGAGGCTGACTCTCAGTCAATGGACCGCAGCTGTTGGCAAGTGGGACCCACGGGGACTGAAATGACCACTTGGCCAACCTCCAAAGAGATGGGAAAATTTTATCGTGAAAAGACATGGCCGTACGTGGAGAAAGAAGACCAGGACATTAGAAGAATGGAAGATGTGTTGTGATCGGCGCTATCTATGTGAGGGCTGAAAGACTGATCAAACAAGGTGATTTGTCTCGATGTCAAGGTGAAGGTGACAATTAATTCTTGTCTTGTCTCTGAATTGCTACTATTTTCTACTTTGACTATCTAATTCCTGAATTTGAACTTTTATCTGTCTTGTCTAGTTTTAATTCTAAAACAATATACAATAAAGAATTAAATTTATTAAAGATAAATCATTTTGATTATATTGACAACACACTTAATCAGCTATTTGGGAACAGGGGACACTCACTCTTTTTGTAGAAAAGTGATAAATTCAATTATGTTGCTTCTTTTACATACCTTTTTTATAATCATAGTTTATAAATAATAAAAAAAATATGTTGTACTCCATTTCCTACATTCTTCCTAAAACTACATAGAACATTTCTTATTGCAAAGAATATTCTGGAAGATTTCCAAATCGGTATAACTTTTTCTTTTTAAGTATATACAAAATGAAACAGGCTCACAGAGGGTTAAAAGCATGAAGGCAGTTGTCACTGGATAAAGCCACTGCAGGTGGCCGCATAACTGGGTGTTAATTGGGTAGCATGTGGACATAAATAGATGTCACAGAGAGTGTGTGTAAGGTTACTGTGGATGAAGGAACAGCATGAATACAGAGGTCAGGCCAACATAAAATCAAAACAAGTTAAATTTTTCTGCTGTATTCTTTAGAATTTGTCATGAAGAAGTCTGTTGAATATTATTTAACTCCTTTAGTTCTTCCAGAATTTGAATCAGCAGCATATCTCATTATTTTTATAAAGTGAAAAAAGCAAGCCAAACAACTTTCTCTTAAGTTAAGACTACAAGATTATGGCTCTATTTTTTCTGTGTCATTGTTCCAACACAAAAACACTACCTGGGGTGTGTGGGGGGGCGGGGGAGGCAGAATTATACACAACAAATCACCAAGGTCTGATTGAGTTCACTGCTTGAATATAAATAGCACAGTCTGAAGGTATATCTACACTAGCAACTGCACGTGTCCCTGTGTGTGGTTGTGTCATAATCCCCTTATTGTCCATATCTAACCTGCAGAAGCATGTGTCAGAAGACGAGTAGAGGGCAAGTAAGCAAGCATGCCTGAGGGAAGCATATGGCAACCCCCATCTTTTCATGTTCTCTGTATATATATCTTCCTACTGTATTTTCCACTCCATGCATCTATGAAGTGGGTTTTAGCCCACGAAAGTTTATGCCCAAATAAATTTGTTAGTCTCTAAGGTGCCACAAGTACTCCTCGTTATTTTTGCTGACAACAGACTAACACGGCTGCTACTCTGAAACCTGTCTTTTTTCTGCCTGACCCTTAACCAATCTATAAAGGTTCCTGTCCCTCCATTTTCCCTAATAAGAGTGAGCTGTGCTGACCACACCAGAACATCTTTCCACTGCAAACTTTGCAGACTAGTCCAGGTGAACATGGATCCTGCTCTGAAAGCAGCTGTCTGGCTTGCCAATCACACCAGGGTGCTGATCAGTGTGTAGTAGGAGTGTGCCATCCTCCACAACTTCACCAAGAGCAGCACAGGTATTCTCCTGTACTAGTGGTATGGACAAGAAAAATCAGGACCATTGTGAGTTCCTCAGAGTTTGGTAGGATTGGGCTCTTCAGCAGGAAGACACACTGGTGAACTGGTTCATGGAGCAGGAACACACCACAGGGAACAGGAGCATGACTTAATGAAGTGGATCATAGAACTGGTGGCTGAATGAGTTCGGGGTCTGCATGTTGCCATGGCCACTGCATTTCCACCAGGGTCTGGCACCACATCCTCCTCCAGTGGATGCCCAGGGTGCTGCGGAGGAGGAGCAATCAACATTACTGAGTGACTGGGAGAAGCCTTGAGGACTCCTGGGATCACACCCTTCACTGGAAACTGAAACCCCTCAATGGGGAACCCCCTGCATGTCTTGGATGGGAATAATGAGCCTGTGGGATATTCTGAAGCCCACTAAGGGCCTGTCCCCAGTTGCCCCAAGAACCCCCCCCCCCGATTGTTTCCACCCTTGTCAGGGGGAGGGCAAGGAGACTGGTGTGGAGACATTAACATTTGGCCTTTGTTCTCTGCTTCATTCCTCCTAGGTTTTGTTGATTTACATTTCTTTAAAAATATTTTAATGATACATTCCATATACGGCTTTTAATAAATGTTTACGTTTCCTTGACTTGCGTGTGGGACCTCATTTCTAAGTATAGTGGAGGTAAGATATTTTCAGGTTTGGAATTAGGCCTCAGGATTCAGAGTATATGAATTAGAATGTAACTGTCTGGTGCCATAACACTGAAAACACTTTTCTGTCTGTCCCACAATCCCCTCTGCATCCCTGTTCAAAAATATCCTTAGTCCCAAGGGTACATGGGCGGGATGGGGAGAGTGCAGTTAGTGTCATATGCTCACAGAAATCACAACTAGTTTCAAAAGCAGTAGAACTGACGCAGAGAAAATGGGTAGATAAGTGTTTTTATGGCATGGTTCACATGCAGAAAACCGAAACACAATTCAAAGTAACAATGCAGACATCTCCCACTTCTCAGTGATTAAATGTCCTCTCCTTACCAACCCCCCCCCAAACCCTGATCAGTTCCAAACTTGGGATTCATGATACATAACTGCTGCTAAATGTAGTTAGCACAGCTGAGAAAGTAAGGTTAAAAAAAAAATATGGCCGCACTCCTCCAAGCAAATTTTGATAAGGTCATTAAGAGAGACTGAGTGCTTCTAATAACAAAGGTTTGTACACAAGCGTGAAGATAAAAGCACTGCACAATGACAGCAACTTGGCTGCTCACCTCAATAGCACAAACTCAACCCTAAAGGTAATAACCCAGAGGAGGTGCCCTGTTATAACTGTCTTTCATGTATTCTGCGTCACAGGAACCAACAGCTAATGAACTTCAGGTGCAGGGGAACAAAATCCTCACACAGCTATGTAGCCCTACCAATATGTGCCAGTGTTGCCTCATGTGTTTTTTCAGCAACTGTGCAGGCTGTGAAGATGTCCCTCAGCACAGGGAGACATCATCCTCTGCCTCCTGGCTGTGCTAAGATGTGTGCATATATGGAATTCCTGATTTCCCTTGCCTGCAGGGAACCAGGTCTATTGTGCATGTGGGTGGGATCTAGGTGCCTATACGGAGTTTGTAAAATGGACTTGGCATGCGGGCACTCTGGATGGAAGCACTCTACCAATATTAAGAAGCCCCCAGCCATCAACAATTACGCAAATTGTGTTAGCCACATTGGGATTCAGGTGACTGCATAGACAATGCTAGTGAGCTTTGAGTCTACCACATGTGCACTCCACAATCAGTCTGCAACTACTGAGTTTGTAATTTAATTCACTTTTTTCCAGGGTCATTGATATTGGGGTATGGTTTCATGAATCATTATAGTTCCTGTGGTGTGTCTGTGCCAACTTGTAGTTTGGGTGACTTGGCACAAGCACACCACAGAGAACTATATTGGTTCTGGAGAAGCAAGTCCCTTCTTTCCCCTTCAAGTACAATCCAGATCTCCTGAGCACATAGGTGTCATGAACTTTTTGAGGATTTCTTATGTTGACATTCTTGAATCTGCCTCTCTGGTCTACCAAGCCTTGCAAAATGTGTGACTAGTAACCTTTTCAGTTCACACACTCACTCGCCCCTTTGGTGGGCAAAGTGCTGGAATATAGGTTCCACCATGGCCCCTGCATAGTTCAGATATTCCATCCTCTGGAATCCAGCTTTTATTTTTGGAACTTTGCTTATGGCAACCACTAATGTATTCAGTAACAATGACTGATCGGTGTTAATTGCTTCAGAAGCCTGCACAGTCATGACCCTAGCGATGGGTTTTCCAATTCCAAAGTGGTGCGCAACAGACTGATCATTTTCTGGTGTTACTAGCTTCCACAGTACAACAGCCACCCACTTCTGCACTGGATTGGCTTCTCTGAATCAAATGTTCTGGCACTGAAGTGTAGCAAGCTCCTCGCACAGCTCCATGAAAGTCCATTTCTTCACTTGGAAGTTCTAAAGCCACTGCTGTTCATCCTAGGTTTCCAAAATGATGAGATCCCACCACAGTGTGCTTGTTCTCCTGCACCAGAAGCAATGGTTCACTCATGGGCATCCCATCGCGATATTGGCATTCACTGACATTTGTATCATAGGAGCCAAATGGATTGTCATTCACTCTCAATATCAGCCATATGTGATGTTGTGATAGAGTGCAGGGAGTTAACAGGTGAGTCTGCACTCTGATCATCCTGGTGCTAATTAGTGTCCCCTCCAAGGGTTGATTGGTATAGCCCATAGGACTAACTTGCCTTTATTATATTCACTGACTTACCTTCATTATATTCTGCCTTTAATATATTCAGTAGCAATTCAAGGAACCTACAGGCCTGAGTTCAGAAGTTAGCATTAGGCTATGAACTTTGGAACAGATAAACAGCCTCCTTTTGGGAAGTTCCAACTGGAAGATTGCCAAATTGATGTATAGGAAAATAAATTGAAATAATTAGTATTGTAACCTATAGAAGAAGGACACCTCAACATTAGTAGGATGAGGAAATACAAATAAGGAAAAGGGGGAAAAACCTACTGAATATGCATTAGATATAATGGCATCAATGAAAAAGTGACATCCCAGCCTGTGGGCAGGAGGAAAGAGAGATGTAGCTCTTGGAAGGTACCAGAATGAAGGACACTAGTGATAATGAGGAAGGTGATGGTGATAAGGAAGATAATGGCTAACATTTCAGATAGTTCTGCAAGGGATGGTGTGAGTATGGATGTTCAGATATATATTCTGTATTATCTCTATCTACCTTGCTGGGTTAAAGTGTAACTGTGCTATATGTATTAATAAATAATTTGTAAATATAGACAAGTTCTTATAGTATGAATGTTGCAATACTATATTAAGTCTCAGCTATATAATAATGTAAATAATACTGGGCCTAATCTTGGGACAAGAACCTGCCAACCCTGAAAGTGATAACTGGGAATTCTTAAGTAATCAATAAAATTAATACATAAGCTATAGATCAGGCTACACTGGGGAATGAAATGCAATTAGCTAATCTGAATAGCAGGCTGCGTGAGCTAAAGTATTAATTAGCCCTTCAGCTGAAAGCTGATAAAAAGGGCACAGGAAGCAAGTACAAAAGAGAGAGGAGAAGGGCTCTGGGAGAAGGGCTGAGGATACAATTAAATAATATTGCTACATAAAACTGTAAATATGCTGGTAGAGGAAAAATAGATAAACAATAAGGTGTGGATATCCCAGCAGTGGAGTCTGAGCAGGTTTCTGTGGTGCAAGAAAGCAGGAGTGGACTGCACCTTGTTACAGTTGTTTCAGAAAGTTCTTCCCAAATTCCATCCGAGTTGCCTACTTCACTGCTAAACGTTTGTCCCATGGCAAGGAGCAGAACCACATCATCATCCCATTGCTCCATGTCTTCCACCCAATTTGGCAGGAGGATGAGGTAAGCAGAAACTGCCATTGGCAAGTGTATGAAGATGGTGGCACTACCAATAACACACAGCAAAGCAGTTCCTAGATTGTGATGCAAAGAACCCTGGGATACTGCCCCTGAAAAGGGAGCACTAATGTTGCATAACAAAAGTGTGAATGCAAGCATATGCATGTACACAGCATTATACCATGTCCAGCACAGCATAGGTGCACACTTGGCAAAGGTATAGGGAACATGTATGAGCATATACACGGTCAAGTAACCGAGTATGCGTGCCAGTGTAGACATAGTCTTAGACGTACCTAGTATTTACAATTCTTAGAAGAAACAGGAAGCAGTTCATTGAGAGACTGCGTGTTGAGGTAGTTAGAGAACTGGGCCAACAATCAAGAAACCTGGATTCTTGTCCTGGTTCTGCCACTGATCTGCTTTGCGATCTTTGGTGAGTGGCTGCACGTCTCTCTGCTTCTGTTTTCCCTCAGATCCAAGACAAGTCCGTCTTGTCTATTTAGACTGTAAATTCTTCAGGCCAGTAAATCTCTCTTACCTCATATTTATACATTGTCTGGCACAACAGGGCCCTTATCAGAGATACTACTCTAACACAATTAATCTGCAATAAATTTTTTTGGTTTTCACTATGAAATGTTGAGCACTTTTTGGTGCTCTCAGGTAATACATAACAAATATAGTCAATTAAGGTTAGTAATAGGCGAAAGCCAGCTCTCACTGTAGCCAAAGAGAACAGGATTTGGGTCTAAGTGCCTACTCAAGAAAATGGAATCTCCATCTAGTATCAATATTATTTTTATAGTGGTGCTTGCTATCCATCTGCACCCAGGGAAAGACAGCCAGAACGCAATTTCAGGGAAGATTTCTTTTTAATTTAAATGTTATAGTATAGTTTTGCAAATAATCTGAATGATGTTACCATACAGCTACAGGTTTTGAAATATTAAAAGCAACTTATTTCAAAAAAATAACCCTTCCATTATAGAACTGGCAATCCTTATGAAAAGACAGAAGATACTACACTTAAACTAGAGTAATGGGGTAGGTCATTACCTCATAGGTAGTAGTGCTGCAGCATAGTGCACCATAATTCCAAAATAGGTAGTATTTTTATACGGGAAAATGCATGTGAACCAAAGTACTTTATTGTGCTGCCTGCTACTGTTTCTCTTCCTCTGTTCTTTGTCTGTCTGTTGTCTATATGTTGTGAGGTCTTTTGGAGCAGGCAGCTTAACTTCGTACTTGCCACTGAGGACCTGAGTCTGTAAACTGGATGCTTAATGTCAGAGGGGTTACTTGTATGAATAAATGCTACTTGGTATGAGAAAAAGTTGCAGAATCAGGCCCCAGTGTCTGGCATACAGTAAGAATAATAATGTTAATGGTTAACTACAAGTGCAAGTGAACACTTGATATACATATTTAAGCAAGGATTAGTGTTTTGACAACTTTTACTATGTGCCTCCCAAATTAATCCACTTAATGTGTATGGATCATTTTTAGTGGCTTAAACTATCTTGTTTTAGTTAACAATGACATCCTATGCAGCAATTGTTTTTGTGTACCTCTGTTTCTGTAAGAAATAATGAACTCTCCCTATATCACTGCATATTGCTAAGAGTGTGTGTGTGTGTGTGCGTGAGTGTGTGTGTGAGAGAGAGAGAGAGAGAAATAGGGCCTTCCTAGTGAAGCAGGTTGCACTAAGATTATGACAGGTTTCAGAATAGCAGCTGTGTTAGTCTGTATTTGCAAAAAGAAAAGGAGTACTTGTGACACCTTAGAAACTAACAAATTTATTTGAGCATAAGCTTTCATGAGCTACAGCTCACTGAATGCATCCGATGAAGTGAGCTGAAGCTCACGAAAGCTTATGCTCAAATAAATTTGTTAGTTTCTAAGTTGCCACAAGTACTCCTTTTCTTTTTACTAAGATTATGGCTATACTTAAACCATTACAGTGGCACAGCTGCAGCTTCACCACTGTTGTGCTTCAGTGTAGACACTCACTGCAATGATGGGAGGGGGGTCTCCCATCCACCTCTCTGAGGCAATATCTAAGTTGACAGAAGAATTCAGGTCAGCTAAATGATGTTGCTCCGAGGTGTGAATGTTTCACATTCCCTGATAGACATAGTTGAGTAGCTTTATTTTTAGCGTAGACCTGGCCTAAATGGCCCAAGAGCTCATTTTTATTTTCTAGTCCTATCATCTATGTTTTTATTGTTTGCCCTCAGATGTGACCTATTCCAATGGTCCCCAAATTTTAGTCCATGGCCCAATGAGAGAACTCGCTGCTCACCTGGTCCTAGCTTTCTTCCTTCTTTCCTCATAAAATCCCATTTGAGGCAGCTAAAATACATTAAACTCTTTCCCAGTAGAACTTTCCCATGTAATTAATTGCTGTAGTTGCCACAGGGATGTTCTGTGGACATAAAATGGATGCAAAGGACTTCACTAAACAATCTCTCTTATAATGTGGTCTACACTGTGAAAAAGTTGGAAATCCCTGGAGTGTTCGATGTTGCATAAAGGCATTTTAATTATTTATGATCAGTTATTATTATTATCATCATCATCATCTCTAAAAGGGAATGACATATAAAGGAGGCACTTTCAGGTACTACTTTACTAGCTATACATCAAATGTTTCCATTAAGTTTTTAAAGATATATAGAGCTGCTCCAATTCCCTGTACAGAACAAGTAGTTTAATGCATTTCACCTAGGTCTCTTAAACCAGAGTTTTTCAATTCAAGTCCCCTTTGGGGTAAGCATAGCTGTCTTTCTGGAAGCAGCATACTCTAGAGAACAGCACATTGGACTGGGATGCAGGTGACATGGATTCAGTTCCCAGCTCTGCCACTGATCTGCTGTGTGACCTTTGGCCAGTCATTTCACTTCTGTGAACCCTTGTTCCTTTGTTTGTTTTGTCTATTTAAACCATAAGCATTCTAGGGCAGGGATTGTCTTGCAGTGTGTGTGTATACAGTGTTGAGTACCATGGGGCTCCAATCTCAGTTGGGGGGTCTCTAGAACAATCTAGTACAAATAGTAATAATGATGATAATTATAAACAGAAGCCTTTTCATAGACTTAACTGAGAGATGAATCAGGCCCATGAGCAGGGATGGGCAAACTGATTTAGAAGCAGTAAGAACTCCCATCTTCCAAACTTTTGCCCATCCCCCAAACTGAGCATTTCTGAAGGTAAGAGAACATTCAGCTATGGATCCCCACTATAACCTCCATTTCTCTCTTAATGATCAGTTCTCATGATCATGGGGAGAGAGACTCCACAAATGTGCAGCTTTCACAACCCCTAAGTGTCCTCTGGGATGCAAGGTATAGTATGCTTTTTACATTTTAGAGAATCTTAAGATTTGTGGAAAACAAAATTCAGCTCACACTGGTGCTGTGCTAACACCCTCACTGGATCAGCTGTGAGGAGGAAGCTTAATGAAAAGAAGGGAAGTTAATATTGCAGCAGCATCCAGTTGGATGCTGCAATTTGCAAGTGCAGTTTCTAGAAATCATTTACTGTGTGTATTCTACTGTGCCAGCCAAGGGAGGAAGCAGATGATCCTTCAGCATTTCCTTTGCATTTCCTGAGTCTGAGTGCTTTATTTCTCTACCTTAATGTTGCAAGAAAGCTACTTTGTTATATGGAATACCGCTTAGTTAAGGATTGTTTTTAAGATGTGTAAAATATGGATATATTCTGTGAATTTTATCTAATTCCCAGTTACTTTATGAAGGGCTCATCATATGGCTACTGTATAGAACTTTATATGTTTTTAATTGCTAGTATGGTTAGCTTATCATATAGAGTTGTAAAATTCAAGGATGTAGCTGGTAGCAAGTAGCTGGTTCAATAAAATAAACTGCATTGATTTTTCTGCATTGACTCATTCGCAAAATGGAAAAAAAATTACTTGAATCAGGGATTCTATAAACCCAGCAGTTTCTCTGACCAAACTGGTGAAACTAATTTATTCCCCAGCAAAAGCCAGCTCATCCAATCTCCTATAGTTTTGGAAGGCATATTTTATTAGTATTGTTTACGGACAGAACTTGAAAAACAACATGCATCAGATTAGTTCATAGTAATGCAGAAGTACTACTCTTTATAGTGATTTGAATGGCAAAGGGTGAATAAAGGAAAATGCATTTAGTAATCCAGGGACAGAATCCAATATTAAGCAGTAATTGAAAAAGATGTGGTGCTTGGAAACTGCTGAGAATACTGCTTTGTTTCAGCTGAGAGAAATATAAAGTAGGCATTAAAATAGTAAAACCTCTTTCCTCCTAAATGCAACTGGTGGGATAGTTTTAAGAAGCAATGACAGAGAACTTTGAATACTGTACTTCAGCCCCACAAATGGTTCAATAAGACACCTTACAAATGTTAAAAGACTTATCCTTAGGTTAGCTAGATAGCATTAGACAATTCGGATGGAGTTATTATGTTGTGGGTTCATGAACTTGGACTCAGATTAATCGTAATGAAATAGTCCTACTAAGAATAATGGCCCTTTCAGAAAAGAGTGCATCTAATCAGCGGTGTCATGCACCACTGAGTTTTTGTGCAAGGGGCTTGCTGTTTAATAGCTGTTTGGTGGCATTTAGGATTGGATGCAGTTATTAAACAATGTGAAAAGCTAATTTGTTTCTTGGCAGGGGGAGTTAGCCCTTTTACTCTCACCCATACTTACACATGATGACCCTGCAGTTAGATAAACAAAGAGATAGTAAATTATACATATGTAGCATGAGCAAAAGGCAGATGGGCTTAGTATTTGTTCTGTGTAGACAAATTCAACACCACACTGAACATATGGTTATTTAGAAAAGTATCCAAAGAATAATAATTTTATCAAAGGCATGAAATAATAATAAAAGCTGTGCCAAAAGCAGGTTCAATGTTTTTATTGAAAAAAAATGAGGTATATCAAAGCATCTAGAGAAAGTAATCCACATAGCGTAACTATGAAGAACCAAGCCAGAATCAGAGCAGAATATTGTCTGTAAAGAAGGTTTTTTCATGTGTATATAAAAAGAGTTAGCACCATAGTATAACTAATAATAATAATCTTATATTTATATAGCACCACTGAACCTGCATGAAATCCTATTGAAATCAACCACATGTAAAAATAGTTTTGTTAATGGGTGCATTACAAGACTTAATTCATTTTTAATTTAGTTTTGCAAACCTGCAAAACAGTCTGACATTAAAACCATGTCAACATAAAAATCATCCACAATTTTTCTCCACAGTGGAAAATACATTCATTTCTAGTATATTCTTTAGAAAATAGTAAGACTTCAGCACATGAAAACACTATTAACTTCCATGAGGCTCCAACAGAATTTGTGAAGTAATACAATTTTTATCTTTCTGGGACAGCTGTTTTTAGTGTTTCATTATTTATTCTGGTAGTTTCAAATGTATGCACATCCTTCATTTCCTGTCTTAACATACTGTGTAATATTGCTGTATACTGTTAACCAGCTGGTATGTTTCATCTCCAGGATGCCGGTACTATTATGTACATTACACTTGTATAAATATAGCCAAAATTTTCAGACCTGGATTGCCTAAAACTAGATTCTAGAATATACCTTCACTTATTTTCCACAAATCCTGTTAGAGTCAAGGAAAGCTGCGGGTGCTCGGAACCTTTGAAAATCAGACCACTTTTATTGAGGATCCTAAACACATATTTAGAGGTGACTTAGGCACCTACAATTTAAATGCACTTGGCCACTTTAACTAACAAATTGGTTGTATATAAGGCCAAAATTTTAAAGTGACAACCAAGCCATTAAATACAGAAACCAGTTAGACACATGCCCACTGACCAGCACCCAAATAACCTTAACTCTGTCCCTGACTTTGTGCTCTGGAGTTAATCAACTTATCCAACTTTCAATAAAGTCAATGGTAGACTTGAACTTTAAGGGGTATTGGGTAAGGCCCTTTTATGGCTTTTTAACATTATAACTTGGGATACTTAAGTATTAGTGTATATTGTTTTTTTCCTGTATTCTCATGTTTGATGATTAATTGTGACATAAAAAGTTCCTGAACACATGTTTGTGATCTGGCATAAAAGTTATGTTTATACTATATTTGTCAATAGCTTGTTTCCAATGCTCTGTCTATACGGAATTATTATACTTCAGAGGAATGCTATCTGGATGTGCATAACCAGAGCTGATAAAAAATGAGACTTTCCATCCTGTGGTAAATTCTGATATTTTGAAAGTTGTTTTCATCCTGAATTGGGACGAGAAGCATACATGCCAAACCCGTGGGAAAAAAACCTCAAATTGGGCTTGTTTTTGGAATAATTGGCTTGTGAGTTACTTGTTAGCAAGTTTTGGGCTTGTTGCTTTTTTTTTTGATTGGCTCCCAGCAAGTGGGGTCAAGGGAGGGCAAGCAGGGGCAAGCGTGGGAGAGAGTCATGGGTGCACAATGGACCCACCACAGTCCCAGACTGCATACTGGGGGCAGGGGAGGGATCTAGTCACATAGTGTTGGGGTTCTTAGGGATTGGCTTATTCTGGCCTTGTTTTGAAATGGGATTAGCTTGATTTTTGGTTTATTGTGAAAGTTGGGGTGCTTATTTACCCCATGAAAGTTGGCAACTGTTGATAAGTCACAACATCTGAGCTTTTTGCAGAATAATAAACTATTCTATTCAGAAATGTCAAACATTTCATTTCAACTTTTTTGATTGAAATGAAACATTTTCATTTTCTCAAACTGAAACTTTGTTTCAGTTTGTTGAACCAAATAAAAATGTTTTGTTTCGAGCTAGTAAGCAAACTGCATCTGTCTATGCTGCCACAGTGCTTCAAGGGAGCTCCAGTATGAGTGCCTCATGTTCCCATTCTCTTCCATGTGCCAGGGTCCCCAGCCAGACCACATCTTCCAGCACTGTAGTATCTGAGCATTTACGAATCCCGTATCAATCAAAACACCAATGTCTTTATTAACAATCTTAGTGGTATTTCTGCACAGCAGATATATAATCTGCATACCTCCATTGTCATCTATTTGTTATATCAGAACATGAGATTGTGTTTTCTCCACAAATATTTTGATTTAAGTGTTTTACACTAGGGCGCTGTCGGTGATATGTCAGTCAAAATGGTAACTATCTGCCTTTGCTTAAGGAATAATGCAAGAATTATTAGCTATGACATTCTGGCTTAATTCTCATTTGAGCCTATGGAGTTGGTCTGATGAAGAGGGGCCAGAACAACCGCCTGATATCGAAGAAGCTTACTGGAGAAAAAAAAATACTGGCAGGGTTTAAAAATATTGACAGTATTCAGCTGTAGGTACAAAGGGGGGTGAGGGAACCAGACTGAAAGGAAAGCTTATGCTAAATAAATTTGTTAGTCTCTAAGGTGCCACAAGTACTCCTTTTCTTTAGACTGAAAGGACACTCAGACACAGAAATCCATGGGAATGTCTGAAGAAGCCAAGCCTACTTAGGCCAGCATAGCTCTGGGGTAGTAGAATATGTATGCAGGCTGCTTATTGTTTTTTTTTTTAAATACTGCTTTTTTAACTCTTTAATGCAGGGATTGTCAGCCTTTGGCATGCGGCCTGCTGAGCTGGTTAGTTTGCTTGCCACATCCGCAGGTTTGGCCGATCGCAGCTCCCACTTGCTGCTCCAGGCCGATGGGTGCTGCGGGAAGTGGCGTGGGCTTAGGGCCACGTGCCAAATTTTGCCGATCCCTGCTTTAATGCTTTGTTCCAATTACCACATAAAAATTCTTAGTTTTAAAAATGCTGCTGGTTAATCTGTCAGTCTCATTGGTCCCAGTTTTTGAAAGAAAGGAAGGAATCACGTGCCTGAAATCCAGTCAGACCTGCAGCATGTTAAGCAATTGGTATACATGAGATTCTGCAGACAAGATCCAGTCTAGCAGTGGAAGAGTTGTGTGATTCCACCCCAAGACAGCTAGAGGAAAGAGGCCTACTACCTGAGGATATGCACTCTGAGAGATCAGAGGTGTAACTGCTCTATAACTGGCACAGTTTTGGAATAGATTTTCAATAGTAGAGTGAAACCCTAGATTTAAAATACAATTATTGTTCATATTGTTGCTCACGAAATTGATGTTTCTTACTCTTTGTAATGTATATTTGTAGAGCTGTACAAATTAACAACAACAACAATTAATAATAATGGGGTTGCCCTCACAGGAGATTTAGCTCTAAGAAAAAAAGCTAATCAGTCAAATAGACTCTAATTATGAATTAGAAAATCTTTTCATTTGGCTAGATATGCTGTCTGATTAGGTTTATGATGGTAAGGAATTTGGAGTAAGATTTGCCATTTTCTTGACACACAAAAATCCATAGAATTCCAGGAGTTAAGCATAACAATCTCCCCAACTGTCACATTTTGACCTACAAGTAAACAAGCCATTTCTAATTCAAATCATAGTGCAATACTCAGAAACTACAAAGTTAGTTAACATGGACAAATAAAAGTACTTGAGATATTTTCAACAAACTTTTACTGAAAAATAGTTTGATTTATTCAGCAATTCCTTGTGACATTCTTTACTTTCCAATGTGTCAGCACTAGGTAATAAATCCAAGCTATTGCAAATGTTATAGCAAGCTGAATTTAGTTTTTATTTTGCAGTAATGGAAAGCAATATTTTGAAAACACATGAAATTTTAAATCATGAATCCATGTATAAATAATTATTAGTTCTTCAGGAATGTAAACTGCTCAACTAACATCCAGATAACGCCATCTAAATGGTTCTTAAATTATTGAAATACTGCTTAAAATAATGGAATGTAAAGAAAAGACATTTTCACAATTGGGAACTAAAGTGAAAATAGCTATTGATTGATCAAAAAAGATAGGGAATTCTTGCAAAAAACTGAACATACAAATGTATTAGTCCATCTTCCTTTGTTTTTTCTGTTGCTCCCATCAATGGTATCTAAACCCTGAACAATCACTCTACATTGTATTTAAATTAAAGTGTTAAAAGAATTTGCCACTATACGATTAAAAGCTTAATCCAAAACCCATTGAGGTCAATGAAGTCAAAAGATGAAAGAATTTGTAATTTAGCTTTAAATTCTAGTTTGTACATTCCATTCAGGGACTTCCCAAAGGAAAGTTACTTTTCAAAAAGCATGAGAATATATCAGATAAAGTAATATATTGAAAGAATGTTATATTGGAATCAAATATTGAACAGTGGCTGAGCTCTCCAAAGTCATACTCCAACTCTTTGATCCCATATGTGTCCATTCCAATAAAAAAGAAACAACTTAACTGAGCTTAATAAGAATGAAACTGGAGTGCACTTGGAAAGAGACTCCAAGTTATTTTTCCTATAGATAACACACCAAAGTCTCCAGCAAGGTATGACATGACGAAAATCAGCCAGTGAAGAACAAAGTGAAAAATATTGGGCTTGAGTATCCCCTGTGCCTGAATTCCAGAAAAGTGAGGAGGGCCATCAGGGAACCAATTACAACTCTTTTAATCTGCACTGGCTTGTCCTCAGAATTAGTTAGAGCAGTTTATGGGTTGCTCTAATTTATGCTACATTTATATGGTCCCGAAGGGAATTTATGCCTCTTGAGGATTAGCATAGTGGTGCAGTGCTCCAACACATTGCCAACACACCTTCTCACTCCCTCATGAACTGGTAGATCCTCAAGGCGTGGAAAGAGGTTACAGAGGCTGATCCAGGAACTGGTTGTGATGGCGTTATACCAGTAGGAAGTTCCCTCTACCAGGTAATTATCTGATGGTGCAACAGACATAATCCAACCTGAACTGTGAAAAGGGGCACAGAATATTGCTTGTAACATCAAAGCAAATTCTCATGGATGGATTTATCTTGATGGCCATGACCTCTTTCTGGTGCTTGTTAAAGCTGCTTCCTTTTACAGGTTAACCCTTTACCCAGAGTTGCATATATTCACCTTTTTCAGTTATCCTGCTAGGGGTTATACTCTGCCACCTTCACCCATTGACCAGTATGTTACCCAGTAAGTAGGCACATTGAAATAAATTATTTTAATTGTACTATTTGCAGAGTAAGGTACTGCTCAGCATGGGTAAGGATGGCTGAATCTGGCCCTTCATGATCTGCTAAACTAGTTGATTTAGAATAAAGGTGAAAAAGTAATGATGGAATATGGGCATATGTGACTGCTGGAATGCTTTTTAATGAGTCAGAATAGCTGAAGCACCTAAAAAGTCCTTTTAATATGATGGTTTTATTTTCAAGTATTTTTTAATCAAAAGACATTCTTTATGCCTATCTTTCACTCTAGTGATGGTATATCATATTTTGTTAATGTTCTTTTCCAAATGAATCCTACCACATGGCTATTGCCCTTTTACTCAGTGAAACAGTATGGAATATAGATTAAATGCAAGTCACCATGGAATTTAAAGTCTAAACAAAAGGATTTTTTTTAAAGAAAGAAAATGTTAACCCATTTTGAATTTTTCATACCCAAGGGATGAGTACAAGTTTAGTGCTCCATTTTAAGTGAATCCAGTCATATGACAAATGCCCTTCTACGGTTATGAAACATTTTTGAATTGTAGATTGAAACAATATACTTGGGGATTTCATAACAGACTAGTAAGTATAAAAGAATGAGGATATAGGCTTTGTTCAGCCAAGAATCCACGCTGACAGCAGACATTTTGCATAATGGACCTTTTTAAACAATTAAATAGGTCAAATGTACAAAGTTAATTGTAATCACTTTTTACTGTGTGAGTATACTTTCTGTTCTCTATCTCCTACATTCAAAAAGACACCGTGAACCTGGCAGCTGCTGCAAGAGCATTTTAACAGGCACCATTCTGCTGACTAGAACAATCAGCATTCAGTTTTGTCCTTCCCTGAATATCAGGCTCCTCTACTAGTGAGGGTTCCAAGGTAAAGGCCAAATGCTGTATTTCTTGCACAATACACTCTGAGTATCCTCATTTGTGAAATCTGACAAACCAGGTATTATGCAAGTGCATACAACTTAAAGAGTTTGCTCAGTCAGCTGTGAGTCTCTATTTGTTCTGCTACTGAATAGGGAAACTTTTCCCCATAGAAGAAAAAGAATGTGTTAATTCTTTGCTTATAGATTTATTTCAGAAAAAGACACTTGTCATATCTCCTGTGGATTCTATGCACTAGGAATTTTATTATTGATGGTCTATGACATAATACAGACAAGTCCTCCTTTTTGTTTGTTTTTTCTTTATTGTTCAACAACAAACGGATACTGCAGAACTCTGCATTTTGGACATCATAAAACTTTGCCTTTAGTAAAAGTTTGCAGTTGTCCCAGTATTGTATTTTATTGCTCTCATTTTAGCTGCATTGATATATTTCAATGACAGTTTTGAAGATATTGTTGTCATCTCCCCCACAACATAGTGACTCAAATGGACTGATATGATTAAAATTCTTTTTTCCTATGTAAAAGCATAATATCATGCAGAGAAAAATATTCTAGAAAAATTTAAGAAGTTGCTAAATTACTGTTGTCATAAATATAAAAGGAAGGGTAAACACCTTTCACCTGTAAAGGGTTAAGAAGCTAGGATAACCTTGCTGGCACCTAACCAAAAGGACCAATGAGGAGACAAGATACTTTCAAAGCTGCGGCGGGGGGGGGGGGGGGCGGAGTGGAAAGGGTCTCTTTCTGTGTGATTCTTTTTCTGGCACCAGAGCAGGAATGCAGGTCAGAAGTCCTGTAAAGGGTTATGAAGCAATCTAGTTAGATATGCGTTAGATTCTGTTTTGTTTAAATGACTGATAAAATAAGCTGTGCTGAATGGAATGTATATTCCTGTCTTTGTGTCTTTTTGTAACTTAAGGTTTTGCCTAGAGGGATTCTCTATGTTTTGAATCTGATTACCCTGTAAGGTATTTACCATCCTGATATTACAGAAGTGATTTTTACTTTAATTAAAATTCTCTTTTAAGAACCTGATTGCTTTTTCATTGTTTTTAAGATCCAAGGGTTTGGGTCTGTGTTCACCTATGCAGATTGGTGAGGATTTTTATCAAGCCTTCCCCAGGAAAGGGGGTGTAGTGATTGGGAGGATATTTTGGCGGGGGAGACTTTCCAAGTGGGCACTTCCCCTGTTCTTTGTGTAACTTTTTGGTGGTGGCAGCGTTTAAGGTAAGCTGGTAAGAATAAGCTTAGGTTTTTTTTTCATGAAGGTCCCCACATCTGTACCCTAGAGTTCAGAGTGGGGAAGGAACCTAGACATGGTGGCAGAGCAGTGGGATTAACTTGAAATCATTTTGAGATCAATTTAAGATTTTTTGACCCAGAACCACAGATTTTAAAAGGACATTTTTTTCCCCTTTGGGCTGCTGGAAAGCAGTTTTAAGCTGAAAGCAGTTAGAGTTTTGTCTCTTTTTGGGGGCCAGAGCAGAGACCAAAGAGATGTCTTTTGTAAGCTGGAGTTTTCTCTTCCTAAAGGCAGGGTAGTTAACCTCCTGCAGGGAAATTCGTAAATTCTTCACAGACCTGAAGAGGTGGTGGTTTTTTTTTTTTAAGCTAAGAGCAACTAGAGGGATTTTCTATTGTCTGCTCTTTCTAATTTTCTATTGTCTATTTGCCTGGAAACAAAAGGTGTTAGTTTTTTTTAAAAGGATTTTTCTGTAGGCTGACAATCACTATCAGAGAACATAGATATGTGTTACAGCACAACCTATTTTTTTTCACAAGCCAAGTTTTTTTGTTTGTTTGTTTTATTTCTAACTCTCAGGTATAAAGTTAGTTAAAACAGAGAGGCAAACATGACAGAGCCCAAGGCAGAAATAGCCAAAGAGGCTGCCCTCAGGAGAGAACTGGAGGCAGCGAAAGAGGCAGAAAAAAACCAAGAGGCTGTCCACAAGAGAGCTATGGAGGCGAAGGAAAAAGAAATGGAGGAGAAGGAAAAAGAGGAAGCATGAACTGGAGTTGGAGAAGGCAAAGGCTGAGCGGAATCTACTGGATAAAGCTAACAATCCTTCCCCAACAATCCACAAATGGGAGCGACTATGTCCACAGTATGATGAATCCAGTGATATTGCTGAATATTTTCACACCTTTGAGAGACTCTGCACTCTCCATAAAATTTCTGAAGCTCACAAGATGACCACATTGGTCGCAAAATTGACTGGAAGAGCTCTGAACATATTCAATAAGATGCCTATTGATGAGGCTTTTGACTATAATTTCAAGGATTTGGTTTTAAAGCAATTTCAAATTACATCTGAAACGTTCAGAGTAAAATTTCAAACCCTTAAGAGAGGGCCTGGACTAAGTAATGTGGCTTATCTAAGACAGATGAAGGATCTGTTAGATAAATGGGTCCAAGGAAGGGGTGTCACTAGCCTTGATGGAATGTGGGATTTGATAGCTCAGAAGCAAGTCCTGAATATGTCCAACGAGGAAATAAAACAGTGTTTATGGGATAAGAAAATGGACTCAGCAGAAAGTCTTGCTTCTTATGCTGATCGATACGAGCAGTCCCAGACTGCCAGATAGGCAGGGCAAGCCGGAACAAAATGGGTAGAAGGAGGAGAGAGGAACAACCCTGGTCGCAGTTGGAGTGGATACCAGAAGGGACACCTTCAGACCACACCCTACTACCAGAGGCAGACCAAGGCCCCAGCTACACACCAAGGAATACTCCAGACACCTTATTGTCCTGCCACACCGTTCTCCAGCAACCCACCTTGCCCCAGTGACCCGTCAGCTGGACGATGTTTTAAATGTAACAAGCCGGGGCATGTAAAGGCCAACTGCCCCAAGAACCCAACAGATTACAGTTCATTGCACCAGAATCACACCTGAGGTCCTCAGGCCCAGATAACTCCCAGATACCCTCAGAGCAGAGGGAAACTGAGTGTGGGTGGGAAGAAGGTCACCGCATGGAGGGACACCGGAGCACAAGTGTTAGCTATCCATGCTTCCTTAGTGGACCCCAATTTAATTGGCCCAGAGATCCAAGTGACAATTCAACCCTTCAAGTCCAACTCTTTCAATTTGCGTACAGCCAAGTTGCCTGTCCAGTACAAGGGATGGTCAGGAACGTGGACTTTTGCAGTCGATGATGATTATCCCATTCCCATGCTGTTGGGGAAAGACTTGGCCAATCATGTAAAGCTAGCCAAGAGGGTGGGAATGGTCACCAGCAGCCAACCTAAGCAAACCGTCACGCCTAGCTCTGTTCTGGAAAATTCTACCAGGACCTGGTCAGAGGTGATGGAAACGAACCCCATGCCAACATCTGCAACAGCAGTAGTGGATCCAATCCCAGAGACCCAGACAGAGCCAGCCCCAGATCCAGAACCGGTGGAACAACCAGCACCTGAACCATTGCCAGCACTGAATCCAGTACTTGCAACCCGAACACCAGAGGGCTCCACCAAACCTGAACCAGCAGCAGCCAATAACCCTACACAAGAGGCTCAGCTGGAGCCTGAACCCCAACATAGTGCACCAGTGGAGAGCAGTTCACAGTCAACGGAAACAGCCCCATCCCCTACATCCCTTCCAGAGGGACCAAGCCTAGGTCCACAATCCAATGAGGAACTGATGTCTCCAGCATCAAGGGAACAGTTCCAGACCAAACAGGAAGCAGATGAAAGCCTCCAGAGAGCTTGGACGGCGGCATGGAGCAACCCACCACCTCTCAGCTATTCTAATCGATCCAGGTTTGTTGTAGAAAGAGGACTTTTATACAAGGAAACTTTCTGGTAGACACCAGGAAGACTTCAGAGTAGCAGCCGTGTTAGTCTGTATTCGCAAAAAGAAAAGGAGTACTTGTGGCACCTTAGAGACTAACAAATTTATTAGAGCATAAGCTTTTGTGAGCTACAGCTCACTTCATCGGATGCATCCAATGAAGTGAGCTGTAGCTCACGAAAGCTTATGCTCTAATAAATTTGTTAGTCTCTAAGGTGCCACAAGTACTCCTTTTCTTTTTACCAGGAAGACTGGCATCCTCAGAGACAGTTGGTAGTTTCAACTAAGTACCGGGTAAAGCTCTTGAGCTTAGCCCACAATTATCCTAGTGGCCATGCTGGGGTCAACAAGATCAAAGACCATTTGGGGAGGTCATTCCACTGGGAGGGAAGGGACAAGGATGATTCTATCTATGTCCGGTCTTGTGAGGTATGCCAAAGAGTGGGAAAACTCCAAGACCAGGTCAAAACCCCATCTCCAGACACTCCCCATCATTGAACTTCCATTTAAGTGAGTAGCTGTAGATATTCTGGGTCCTTTTCCGAAAAAGACACCCAGAGGAAAGCAGTACATACTGACTTTCATGGATTTTGCCACCCGATGGCCAGAAGCAGTAGCTCTAAACACCAGGGCTAAAAGTGTGTGCCAGGCACTAGCAGACATTTTTGCCAGGGTAGGTTGGCCCTCCGACATCCTCACAGATGCAGGAACTAATTTCCCTGCAGGAACTATAGAAAGCCTCTGGGAAGCTCATGGGGTAAATCACTTGGTTGCTGCCCCTTACCATCATCAAACAAATGGCCTGGTGGAGAAATGTAATGGGACTTTGGGGGTCATGATTCATAAATGAGCACTCCAATGATTGGAACCTAGTGTTGCAGCAGTTGCTCTTTGCCTACAGAGCTGTACCACATCCCAGTTTAGGGTTGTCACCATTTGAACTTGTATATGGCCGTGAGGTTAAGGGGCCATTACAGTTGGTGAAGCAGCAATGGGAGGGGTTTACACCTTCTCCAGGAATTAACATTCTCAACTTTGTAACCAACCTACAAAACACCCTCCGAACCTCTTTAGGCCTTGCTAAAGAAAACCTACAGGATGCTCAAAAAGAGCAAAAAGCCTGCTATGATAAACATGCCAAAGACCGTTCCTTCGAAGTAGTGGACCAAGTCATGGTATTGAAGGCCCTTGAGACCCATAAGATGGAAACATCATGAGAAGGGCCATTCACGGTCCAAGAGCACCTGCGAGCTGTTAATTATCTCATAGCATTCCACACTCCAACTGAAAGCCTAAGGTGTACCATATTAATTCTCTAAAGCCCTTTTATTCCAGAGAATTAAAGGTTTGTCAGTTTACAGCCCAGGGAGGAGATGACGCTGAGTGGCCTGAAGGTGTCTACTACGAAGGGAAAAGTGCTGGTGGCATGGAAGAGGTGAACCTCTCCATGATCCTTGGACGTACGCAGAGACAGCAGATCAAGGAGCTGTGCACTAGCTACATGCCGACATTCTCAGCCACCCCAGGACTGACTGAACAGGCATACCACTCCATTGACACAGGTAATGCTCACCCCATTAAAGTCCAACCTTACTGGGTGTCTCCTCAAGCTAAAATTGCCATGGAATGGGAGATCCAGGATATGCTACAGATGGGTGTAATCCGCCCCTCTGGCAGTGCATGGGCATCTCCAGTGGTTCTAGTTCCCAAACCAGATGGAGAGATACGTTTTTGTGTGGACTACCATAAGCTAAATGCTGTAACTCGCCCAGACAACTCTCCAATGCTACGCACAGATGAACTATTAGGGAAACTGGGATGGGCCAAGTTCATCTCTACCTTGGACTTAACCAAGGGATACTGGCAGGTACCACTAGATGGATCCGCTAAGGAAAGGTCAACCTTCAACACAAGTCAGGCTGTATGAATTCAATGTACTCCCTTTCGGGCTGCGGAATGCACCCGCCACCTTCCAAAGACTTGTAGATGGTCTCCTAGCAGGATTAGGAGAATATTTCATCGCCTACCTTGATGATGTGGCCATATTTTCAGATTCCTGAGCAGAACATCTACAAAAAGTCTTCGAGCGCATAAGAGAGGCAGGACTGACTGTTAAGACTAAGAAGTGTCAAATAGGCCTAAACAGAGTGACTTACCTTGGACACCAGGTGGATCAAGGAACTATCAACCCCCTACAGGCCAAAGTGGTTGCTATCCAAAAGTGGCCTGTCCCAAAGTCAAAGAAACAGGTTCAATCCTTCTTAGGTTTGGCCAGATATTACAGGTGATTTGTACTACAATACAGCCAAATCGCCACTCCACTGACAGACCTAACCAAAAAGAAACAGCCCAAAGCCATTCAGTGGACCAAAGAGTGTCAGAAGACCTTTAACCAGCATAAAGCAACACTCATATCTGACCCTGTGCTTAGGGCCCCAGACTTTGACAAACCGTTCCTAGTAACCACAGATGCATCCGAATGTGGTGTGGGAGCAGTTTTAATGCAGGAAGGACCGAATCAAGAATTCCACCCTGTAGTGTTTCTCAGCAAGAAGCTGTCTGAGAGGGAAAGCAACTGGTCAGTCAGTGAAAAAGAATGTTATGCCATTAGCTATGCTCTGGAAAAGCTACACCCATAAGTTTGGGGACAGCTACACCCATAAGTTTGGGGACTGCAAACCGACCATGCTGTGCTACAGTGGCTTCATACTGCCACGGGAAATAACAAAAAACTTATTCAGTGGAGTTTAGCTCTCCAAGATTTTGATTTTGACATCCAACACATCTCAGGAGCTTCTAACAAAGTGGCTGATGCATTCTCCCATGAAAGTTTCCCAGAATCAACTGGTTAAAATTGTTCTTGAGATGTGAAAAAATATTGTTAGTCTTTATATACTTGGTAGTATATTTAGAGGTGCCTGTCTTATTAACTCTGTTTTCTCCTAGAGCTCTAGGAAGAAATCACAGCCACGGTTTCACCCTATCTGTGATTTGGGATGTGTGTCATAAATAAAAAGGGAAGGGTAAACACCTTTAAATCCCTCCTGGCCAGAGGAAAAACCCTTTCACCTGTAAAGGGTTAAGAAGCTAAGATAACCCCACTGGCACCTGATCAAAATGACCAATGAGAAGACAAGATACTTTCAAAGCTGCGGTGGGGGGGAGTGGCGAGGGCATGGAGGAACAAAGGGTCTCTCTGTCTGTGTGATGCTTTTGCAGGGACCAGAGCAGGAATGCAGGTCAGAACTCCTGTAAAGGGTTAATAAGGAATTTAGTTAGATATGCGTTAGATTCTGTTTTGTTTAAATGGCTGATAAAATAAGATGTGCTGAATGGAATGTATATTCCTGATTTTGTGTCTTTTTATAACTTAAGGTTTTGCCTAGAGAGATTCTCTATGTTTTGAATCTGATTACCCTGTAAGGTATTTACCATCCTGATTTTACAGAGGTGATTCTTTTACTTTTTCTTTAATTAAAATTCTCTTTTAAGAACCTGATTTCTTTTTCATTGTTCTTAAGATCCAAGGGTTTAGTTCTGTGTTCACCTATGCAAATTGGTGAGGATTTTTATCAAGCCTTCCCCAGGAAAGGGGCTGTAGTGCTTGGGAGGATATTTTGGGGGGGAGACAGTTCCAAGTGGGCACTTCCCCTGTTCTTTGTGTAACACTTTTGTGGTGGCAGTGTTTAAGCTAAGCTGGTAAGGAGAAGCTTAGGGGGTCTTTCATGCAGGTCCCCACATATATACCCTAGAGTTCAGAGTGGGGAAGGAACCTTGACAACTATCTTACACCCATACAAACATAGATGGGTAAGGAGAGTTGTGCTGTACAATTTTGTCCCTTCCCCGCAAGCCTTTCTACAGGGTCAGGAGACACACATAGTTTTGGGATAGGCTTAGGTAAGGCATGCCACACCTGGTGCCCATCTACCCAACAGGGAATCTGCACAAATATAATACTGACATCAATATTAACTGTTGTATGGAAACACAAATTCTGACCCACAAATCAGGGTGCAATGACCAAAATGGAGTCTATTGGAGCTGCACTTACAAGGAGTCAAAATGGGAACAGGATGTCCAATATCCAGTACAGAGACTCAAGGCCTCCATATGGAAGGCTCTGGCCTCTGGAAGCTCCCAGAGAAGCATGGGTTTTTTGTGCCAGACCCCTATTCACTAACTGCAGGGAGCAATTCCCCCACCACACACCCCACCGTACAACTCTTATCTGGGAACTTATGGAGTTCCTAGTTTGCTTTCTTTCATAAGGAACTTTCAGTTAGAAAGATAAATTCTGACCCCAACCATGAAGAAACAAATGAGTTCATTTTGGGGCTGTCCAAAAACTACAAACACTTTGTTCAGTCATTCTGTATTATAGCAGCAACCCTCATGAAGAAAGGTCTACTGCAAAACCAGTGTCATTTGCTCCTTGCAAGAGTTACCAGGTGGATATCTCTTCATGCTGAAGTGCTCTGTTCTTCCACCGAACATGTATGATGGAAGCAGAGGCTGCTGCAGTGCAAGCTTCCCCAGGCTGCCCTTATAATTCACCCCACACTGCTAAATGTAAGAGAAGTTCATTTGCCATGCTCATACATTCTTTATATTCTCTGCTGACACCTGAGATTGCTGTATGCAGTGGTGTTGAAGTCATATCAGTCCCAGGATACTAGAGACGAGGTGGATGAGGTAATATTACATAGGAACATAAAAATGGCCATACTGGGTGTGACAGGGTTAGGACTCACCACCGCAGGGCCTCCTGCTGGCTCGTCATGGAATTAGCTCAGTCCAGTGTGGAGCGCCCTCCCCTTGTGGCATCCCATCCATCGCTCACCCTCTCTTGGTGCCTGGACCTGTGTTGCTCCCTCCTTGCAGCGTCCTCTTCAAGACACTGCCCTCCAGCAGTGCCTCCTAGTCATCATTCACCCCCTTACTGGGGGGTGGGGGTTACCAGCAGTCTTTCACTTTGCCTAGCCACAGCAGCCAACCACACCCCAAAGTCTAACCCCTTTTGCCAGGGGTCCGGTGAAGTCCACTATCACCCCATCCAACAGCTGGGTGTATGTGTCAGGGGGAAGGGGGGGACCCAGGCCCACCCTCTACTCTGGGTCCCAACCCAGGGACCCTTTGGCGGCAGCCTTCCTGTCCTCCTTCTCTCCCCTTGTCTCCTTCTCTCCCTAGGTCACTTCCCATTTACACCGGCCCTTCCCTCAGGGCCTGCAGCCTGGCAGATACTGGGCTGGAGTTCCTTCTGCTCCTCTTGCCTGCCTCGTGTTGCGCTGTCCCTGGTGCTAGTCCCCTTGCACAGGAGACAGATCTTCACCCTCTGAAGGCCTAGGAGAGACTGACTGCTCCCTTCCTGGGCAGCCTTTATATATGGCTGAGCCTGGCTCTGATTGGCTGTCTCTTACTCAACCTCTGATCGACTCCCTAGCAGGCCTTCTCTGATTGGCCGCCCACCTGCACTGCCTCTCTGGCCTGCTGAAGCCCCATCTAGTATAGGAGTGGGGCAGCCACCGCACTACACTGGGTCAGATCAAAGGTCCATCTAGCCCCGTATCCTCTCTTTTGACAGTGACCAGTGCCAGCTGCCCCAGAGGGAATGAACAGAACAGGTAATGATCAAGTGATCTATCCCCTTGGTTATGGTGTAGATCAGGGGTCAGCAACCTTCGGCATGCGGTCCATTAGGGTAATCCGCTGGCAGACCATGAGACATTTTGTTTACATTGACCACCTGCAGGCTTGGCCCCCCACATCTCTCAGTGGCTGCAGTTCACCGTTCCTGGACAATGGGAGCTGTGGGAAGCGGCGGCCAGCACATCCCTGTGGCATATCTCCTGGGATGCCATGGCAGGATGACAGATGGTTGCCTCCGTCCCTCTCAGAAGAGAGTCTCCAACCACCACTACCCTACATTTCCTCCTGGGAGTGGTGGCTGTGATCCTTCCAGCTTTGGCGGTGAAGGCTTCTCCTCTTCAGCCTTTGGGGGTGATTCCTCCTAACTCATTGCCAGGGAACCACGAGAATGGGGGACTTTGTCCTAGGAAGTAGTGACTCCCCCCTTATTTGGGGATCATGGCGGATAATCACTAAACATGAGTTCCCAGTGTATCACTTTAGTCAAATTCTTGGATGTATTTGATGGTCTTCCACAGTATTCTGGCTAGCAAGCTAAAAAAGTATGGCTCAATGGCTAATGATCAATGGCTCGATGTCTAGTTGGCAGCCAGTATCAAGCGGAGTGCCCCAAGGGTCGGTTCCGGGGCCGGTTTTGTTCAACATCTTTATTAATGATCTGGATAATGGGATGAATTGCACCTTCAGCAAGTTTTCAGATGATACTAAACTGGGGGCAGGGAGAGGTAGATATGATGGAGGGTAGGGATAGGGTCCAAGTGACCTAGACAAATTGGAGGATTGGGCCAAAAGAAATCTGATGAGGTTCAAGAAGGACAAGTGCAGAGTTCTTCAGTGAGGAAGGAAGAACCCCATGCACCACTACAGGCTGGGGCCTGACTGGCTAAGCAGCAGTTCTGCAGAAAAGGACCTGGGGATTATAGCGGATGAGAAGCTGGATATGAGTCAGCAGTGTGCCCTTGTTGCCAAGAAGGCCAATGGCATATTGGCTGTATTAGTAGGAGCATTGCCAGCAGATTGAGGGAAGTGATTATTCCCCTCTATTAGGCACTGGTGAGGCCACTCCTGGAGTATTGCATCCAGTTTTGGGCCCCCCAATACAGAAGGTATGTGGACAAATTGGAGAGAGTCCAACGGAGGGCAATGGAAATGATTAGGGGGCTGGTGCACATGACTTATGAGGAGAGGTTGAGGGAACTGGGATTATTTAGTCGGCAGAAGAGAAGAGTGAGGGGGGATTTGATAGTAGCCTTCAATTACCTGAACGGGGGTTCCAAAGAGGATGGAGCTAGGCTGTTCTCAGTGGTGGCAGATGACAGATCAAGAAGCAATGGTCTCATATTGCAGTGGGGGAGGTCTAGGTTGGATATTAGGAAACACTATTTCACTAGGAGGGTGGTGAAGCACTGGACAGGGTTACCTAGGGAGGTGGTGGAATCTCCATCCTTAAAGGTTTTTAAGGCCTGGCTTGACAAAACCTTGGCTGGGGTGATTTAGTTGGTGTTGCTCCTGCTTTGAGCAGGGGAATGGACTAGATGACCTCCTGAGGTCTCTTCCAACCCTAATATTCTATGATTCTAGATTCTATGATAAACAGGAAAATCTTAAGTAGGAGCAGAGTGGGTTATATTACTTCTGTATTTAGCACTGCTGTGACCACTTCTGGAATATTGTGTCCAGTCCTTGTGTGCACAATTCATGAGGGATGTTCAAAAATTGGAGAGGGTTCAGAGAAGAGTTACCAAAATGATAAAAAAAACCCAGAAAACATGTCTTATAGCGATAGACTCAAAGAACTTAACCAATTTAGCTTATCAAAAAGAAGTTTAAGGGGGAACTTGGTAACAGTCTAAGTACCTACATGGTGAGCAAAAAAGGGGAGAATGGAGAGCTCCTCAATCTAGCTGACAAAGGTATAACACAAGAGCCACTGTCTGAAAACTGATGCTAGACAAATTTAGACTAGAACTAAGGCACTATTTTTAGCAGCGAGGATAATTATCCATTGGAACAATTTACCTTGTGTTGTGTTTGTTTTTTCCATTACTGGTAATTTTTAAATCAAAATTGGGTGTTTTTCTAATAGATATGCTCTAGTTCAAACAGGAATTAGTTCAGGAAGTTCCTGTGGTCTGTATTATGCAAGGGGTCAGATAAGATGATCTATGATTCCTTCTGGCCCTATAATCTATGAGTCTGTGAACTCTTGGGCTGCTTTAACTCAGTACAGAGAGATCAGCCATACATGCGGTTGAAACAGGATGGGGGAAGTGCAAAGGTGAATATTATGTCATGTTTGCAACAATGAATGCACACATTCACACTCCCTGAACTTTCTGCAAATCACCCTAATATCTGCTCTGCTCACTGTACATGAAAGGCCTTAACAATGTCCTTTTGTATTTGTTTTATTTATTTAATGTTCAGTGAATTAGAAACACACTACAGGGGTTTCCTTCAAGAGCTGAAAGACTGTAGTAGCAGTCCTTACATCTGTCACTGCATATTGAAATGTGCAGACTCAGCTGAGAGAGGGCTGGAATTTGGCTTGAGGTCAGAAAAGACAAGATGGCCTATCAAGAAATAAAATGATGTTTCTCCACCCCATTACACCAGCTTTACACTGGTGTAACTCCATGTGAATTCAGTTGGTAAAACTGTTATAACAGAGTGGAGAGTCACACCTGTGAATTATGGGAACAGGGTACTGAAACTAATAAAATAAATCCCTGATCAAATACAAGTGGTTCCTATTCTGAAATATCAACTTGTCAGTAAACACTATCCTCTCCACAGCAATGTCACACAACCTGTCAAAACATTCTGCATAGCGGTGGCTGAAGAGGCCTATACACGTAAGCTGCCATACAGCCTTTAGGATCCTATAAGAGAAGAGCCAGACTGCCAGAAAATGATTGTGAATAACTATTTCAGCTGCAGGGAGAAGCAGTCACAACACATATCAAATGCTTTGAGTAAAACAAGGCAGACATAGGAAGCAAGAGAGGAGTAAGGTACATATAAATTACCTCACATTTTAAGTATGCAATGTTGTAGCAGTGCCAGTACCAGGATATTAGAGAGACAGGGTGGGTAAGATACTATCTTTTATTGGACCAATTTTTATTGGTGAGAGAGACAAGCTTTCGAGCTTCAGGAGACCTGAAGAAGAGCTCTGTGTAAGCTTGAAAGCTTGTCTCTCTCACCAACAAAAATCGGTCCAATAAAAGATATCACCTTATGCATCTTGTCTCTCACATTTTAAGGACAGCCACTTTCTCCTTTCACTCACTGGTTTTACACCAGTTTCTCCTGATTTACAGAGTGTGATATGTATAGATTTATTATGGGGAACTAGAAAACCTCTAAGTTGACCAGCTCATATCTACCACATCAGACTCTCAAAGATTCTGAGACCCACATAGCTTATTGAACATAATGATCAATACACAAGTACACTTTCCCTCGAAAAACAACAGTGTTCCGGCTAGGCACTAGTTATAGGAGGACTATAGAAACTTCTTTGGAACACAACTATGTGGGTCACTGTATTGCCTCTTATTTACTCTAGGGATATCTCAACTGTAGAACCCTGACATCTGAGGAAGAAACATCTAAACTCTACAGGTTTCCAATTTTGTACATTTTAAGGAAAAGCATAAAATACATATAAACAAATAAAATTAAAAAGGCAGTGGTTTGATAGCAAATAATCAAATTAATCTAATGATCAGGTTGGTTAAATAAGCCAACAATTCCTTAGGAGTTCTGTGGAATGATTTGGGAAAGCAGCAATCTTGTTTATCAATCAGTTGAAAAGTAATAAGGCATTATCAGTGTCAATACTAATTGATATATTATGTTGCAGTCAAATAGTTGACACATGGAGGGGCAAATCACTCCTGGTTGAAGCTAATGTTGATACTACAGTTCTAAATCCATTAAGTTAGCCTGTCAAAATAGAGGTGGAATGGAGCATAGGTGATGGCCTATCTCTTCCTCCCCACCTCCAACACAGGGTCATGATGAAATAATCAAATACAATTCAAAAGATTATTCAGTTTGTTATATTTAATATCCAAATGACAAATTTTGGTGAAAATGACACGATTTTCATGATTAAACATACAACTTCTAACACATGAAACATATGCATGTGTGATCTTTCAGATGTCAAGGTTGATAACCTCATGATTCTTTAGGTATTTCAAGAACTATTCTATAGGCATCATCCTCAAGTACATTATCTGTGTTCTCGCAATACACACCCACCCACACACACCAGCCATTGGCTGGAGCTTAAAACAAGTACAAGAATGCTGAGGTAGAGGTATCCCTCTACTAATAAAGATTAAAAAACAAACCAGCAAGATTGATACTTATGCAGGATGGTTGTAACAAATCCTTTGGTTTAATTCAGCTTCAGTTGAAAAGATTAGCTTATAGTCTTGTTGACTAAAGGTTACCTGCTTGTAGTTGTTGAACCTTACATGTTCCATGCTGCTGGACTCCTATCCTCAGAGGCCAGTTCTGAGGGTGGAGGAAGCAGAGGCCTCTCTGTCAGTCATGGGGACATTGAATAGCCAGAAGGTAGCAACCAGTCACTGCAGCAGCAGCCATTGCAGGCAAAGAAGCACAAAGTGAGCCCAACTGCCAACAAGAAGCTGTCTCCCTTTTTTAAGTTTCTGAAGATGATGGCCTGGCTGGTTCTTCCTCTTGGAATTCCTCCTCAGGAGCTTCTTGGTGAATCAGAATGGGATGCTCCTCTTCTGAGGTCACTGGCATCACTGTGTTAGATCACCTTTATGCAAACAAAGAACTTCCATGTTCCAGTAAGGTTCAGAAAGTCCATGGTTCCAAAAATATTCCATCAGTCAGTCAATCAGTCAGTTGGCATGTCCTTAGGAATTTTGAGACATTTGAGGTCATGGGACAATCCACAGACATTATTTCAACCATCCTAAAAAGTCCTAACTCAAAAATAATTTCAAAATAATGTGCATTTATTTCCCTAATTAAACAACATGTTCTTAAAATCATAGGTAATCTGTTTTTATTACATAGGGAATTGTTAGACAATTTAAAACAATGTATCAAGTCAGAAAGTCTGACCTATGATATTTTTAGAAAGGTGTAGTAGATTCTCCTACCTGCCAGGCTGAATTTCAGACTACATCCTTCCCCCATAAACATATCTTATTCATCAACACACCAGACCAGACCAGGGTGTTTTTTTTTTTATTTTAAAGTTGCAAAGCATGGTTCTAGAATTTCTGCTCTGGGACCCCTTGGACCAGCAGGCATCTGTCTGAAATGAAAACCACATTGAAACTTTGAAATTTTTTAAGCTCTGCTTCATTCTGGATATTAAGGTAATTCTAACTCTAACAAGCATTTTCTTCAGTTAGAAAATATTTGGTGTAGTAAATTTTTAAGCAGGAATTCTCTTTAGCTATGGTGCTTGCACTTAAAATATTTTTATCTGTTTGAAACTTCTTGTTTGTTGGAATATTTCCTAAAGCTTGATCAATGCTGTCTCTGATACTGTTGTATAATCATCTTCTCTTGGTACGCTTCCTATTGTAACTACAATATTCTGCATAAATCCCTCCTTGATTAAATAGAATAAAAAGCACATGTTGTTTCAAAGTCAAGTACAATCAAAAGCAATGAAGTTACTCCACGAGTACACAAATGCTTGCTGACAAAGTTATATATGTTATTAGAAGCTCTATCCACTAAAAATGTGTCACAATAAAATGTTTGCAAGCAAACTGGTTTAGAAGAGAGCACTTGTTTGCTGATAACATTCCAGTGCTGAACTATATCTCATCATTAAAATAAATGTTTGGATGTAAATTTGACATGATGCAAATGTAGTTCAATGTAGTCTATGAAACCCTTGTTGTTCTACAGCCCCTACAAAAATGAGATTCCATTTCATGATGTTATCCAAAAATGAATAATTTAAAATGGGTTTGTTTCCTTCATGAAAAGACGAATATCTAACTGTTGAGAAAAATGTGATCTCTTCCTTTTCCCATATTTAGTAGATTATAGTGTTACTAATATTTTGAATATATGTGTTAGGTAAATAAAATTTTAGCACAAAATTTAAAAAAAAATGTGTGCCTGAAAGTATATATATAAATCCGGATATAGGCACCTCCATAACAGGAGGTAATAAGCACTGAAAATTGCCACTGAAATAATATGGGAGTTATTTTGCATAGCACCTCCACTTGTTGAGGTAGCTGTATATGGATTTATATTCTTGAATTCAGATAATCACGGTGGTTAGTCTTAGCTAGAGACTATCTTTGGGTTCATGGGTCAGTTTTGTAGGATTACCATTCAAATAAGCTTGAAGCTGTTTCATAAGAAGATTTCTCCAATACATTATAAGGAAGACCTATACACAAATCTGGGTATTTAACAGGAAATAAATGTATATGAAAACTGCTTGATAAAAAGATGGTTTGGAGGACTTTGAATTGTTCTGTGTGATATGGTACTTGGAGGGCCAGATGGTCTAATGATTAGTGCATCTAACCTCCAGCCCCTTGTCTTTCTGTAGGATGAGGGGTTATGGTGCCTTGTTCCTGACCAAAGGCTAGGAGTGTTTTCCCCCACCCATCACATCTGTGTCCTTGCCCTTAAGTGGGGTATAGTACGGAGTCTAGGGTTATCATCCCTCCAGGATTGTCCAAGAGTGTCTAGGAATTAAAGATTAATGTCATGTGATGAAACCTCCAGGAATATGTCCAACCAAAACTGACAAGCCTATCGGGATCCTAGCCCAGGGCACTGTGGAAAGTAACATCAGCACATTTCTCCCCATTGAGAGTCTAAGTCTGCCATGCTGGGCTACTTCCTATCTGTGCGCTCCTTCAGTTTGGAGCATGGTCCTTATAGACCAAACTGTCATTAGCTTCACACAGAAAAGTCCAGATAAGCAGGGCCCGGCACGGCCTCCTGGTTTCTGAAGTGGGTGGTGGCTGGAGAAACCACCACCTGCGACCTTACCTGCTTAGTGATCCCCTTTCAGGCTCCACCATCTGTCTGGCTTCCTGGAGGATTTTTTTCTCCTGCAGCCTGTCCTCCACCCTTTGCCTGAGCTTCTGAGCTTTGCCTGGGCTCCTCTGGCCATAGCATACTCACCAAGACTGGAGGGTGGGGTTACCTGGGACCAGTATGGCCTTTTAACTCATTTGCGCCAAGTGTGGGGTTTGGATACCCCATCACATACTGACTCTGAGTACAGATCAGCCTATTGTTGATTTTCCATTTTTAGAATTCTCATACTGCATAGTCTCCACAAATTTTCTAGCCTAAAATTTACTCATAAAAGATGGTCCAATTCTGCAAACCATTTACTCAAATGAGCAGCCTGTACCTATGTGACTAGCCTTACTGAAAGACAAGGGATTGCTCATGTGAGTAAGGATAATTATTTTAAAAGTTTTCAGGATTGAGGATTCATATCATATCCTTAATATTAGGACTGAGGAGGGGAAAATGACTGTATATAATCATTGACTTTTATGTCATTGCAGAAGATACTATAGTTTTGTGCTAAGAACTATTTATCTCCTGATATATGTTATACTTATCTCTGTAATTGATATTCAAAATTGTCCTCATGATACTAAATTGTCAATATTGTCTAGAAGATGACCAGTTATGAGAAATTAAACACAATGGGTCAAATTTACATCTTGGCTTCAGCGAGATTCCCAGCCACTTGTGTCTGGACTGAATACATTACTGTATCTCTGGAGTAAAATCTATAGTTACAGTTATCAAATCCTGTGGGCCATTATAATTACAATAACTTATTCAAAGGTTAGATTAATTGGGCTTATTATAGTATTTAGTCTTGCTCAACAGAACAAGACTGATTATATTGGACTTTATTAATAATAATTGCCCTGTTAAGGAGACTTTTAGTAAAAAAGGTCCTTTTTCCCTCTAGTAAATCCTTGGCCTCAGCATCGTTTTAAACTAAAGGGGTGGGCCTTCTCCAATCAATCAAACAGAAAGAGCCACAGTATAATTTACATTAAAAATTACTGGGATTTCTTCAAGAGTATTTTATAAAGATTTTTCATATAAATTAAGTGCAGCTAGTTCTATTCGTTTATAAAGTCTCCACAGAAAAGGGGCCCATTTTCTTTAACATTCTCTCCAGGCAGTTTCTAAAGAATTTCTGCAGAATTTTTGTTATAATGTTCTAAAAAATAGGACTCTGCCACTGAGGAAAGGCACTAAGCAAACACTCATTTATTACATCAGGTATTGCTTTCCGACCAGCCATGGTGATTGGGTTTGCTTGAGGGTAGAGTGACAGAGAGGAATTGCTGATGGAGAGACTATTATCAAGAGTTATGGAGGAGCATCACATGGTCAGGGACAAAATAACCTGTTATTGCCCTTGACACAATACTGATTTTAATACTAAGCGTTCAATAAGAGAATCTGACTATGTAGGATTTTCATTAGTCATGTTTGATTAAGTATTCAATGTCTTTGAGTAACTAAGAGGAAGCCTGTAGTTCCCATCACCCACAATAGAATTGCACTTTCATCTTTCCTAATACAAGAAAAAGATATTGGGGTTTTGGGGGAAAAGAATGATTTCATACTGGATGAGTAGCTGATATGGGAAGTGCTTCTGGTGCATTCTGATTTTTTGGAATATTGAAAGTCACTTACATTAAGAGTCACATTTCAAAAGGAATATTATTTAAATTGAACAAAGTAGCTACAGGATGTAGTGGGAACTACAACATCTAAGCAATACATCTTAACAGTAGACTGAACTTCTCAGTGTCCTACTGGGTATTCAGTTTCTTTTAAAAATAGACATAAAATGGAACATGTTATTTTGGGAATATATCTGAAGGGGAAAAAAAAGAATACACCTCTGACACTGGGAGGCCAGGTGCCAACTCATGTCAAGACATTAGATGTCAACTGAACACTCACAAATACATAGCTGGAACCACTGTGGCTCATCTGTGGGTTAGTATTTTTAAAATAGGTATTAATTATGAAAATGTGTTTAGAGTTTACACCAGTGGTGGGCAACCTGTGGCCCATGGGCTACATGCCGCCCATCAGGGTAATCTGATGTGGGCCATGAGACTTTTTGCTCACACTGACCATCCACAGCCATTGCCCTCCACAGCTCCCAGTTGCCACAGTTAACCATTACCAGCCACTGGTTTAGACTCTATGAAATGCTTGTAAGCTATTGCATGCATTAATCTCCTTTATAATATCTGTATCCCATTTTATAAGGTAATAATTGTTTTCTTTGTAACTGTAAATCACCATAGAAGAGAGAAGCATTATACTAGTTTCTGACAGAAGGTGTTATCTCCTGCTCAATAAAAGAAGGACCATCAACACCAGATGAGCCACTGTGGAATATCAGAGGACAAAAGACTTTGTTGATTGGTCCCTGCCCCACTCCATCCCCCCTCCCCCCCCATGCACTGAAGATGTACGACTGAATTCCTCCCAACAGCTGAATTTGCAACTGAAAGCAGAAGCAGGGAAGGAATAAAAGCCCCTAACATGGAGGAACTGTATCTTTTATGCTGCTTGGACTCTAAGGGGCAAGGATTATTAAGCATAAGCAAAAGATCCCCAGAGGCTGGCATGAATTAGCCCTGAAGAATATATAGAGCTTGCTGGTTATAGAAGCTTCTATAACTTTTTGAAATTTAAGACTGGGAATCATGTGTGTTTATATATGTTTACCTGCTTTAAACTTCTCAATAACTCTCTTATTTCCTTTTCCTATTAATAAATCGTTTCCTAATTAAATAGTTTATTATAGGATTGGCTATAAGCATTGTCATTGATGTGAAATATAAGGTGCAATTGACCTGTGGTGACTGGTCCTTTGGGACTGGGAGTAACCTGAATATTGTTGTAATTTTTTTGGTGTAAGAGACCATCTGTCACAAAGGCAAGCTTCCTGGGGACATAGATTGGACTACCCAAGTAGATGTCTGTGACTCCGTGTTAAGCGCTGTTATAGTGCTTGAAGAGTTCACACTTGATAATTGGTTGGTGAAATCTAAGTATAGCACTCACAACAAATTTGAGGTTTGTTCTCTGCTTCCTAACAGTCTGCCTTGAGGTTGGTACCCAAGCTTTTGAGCCACTGCAGAGAAGCTTGACAACGCCTTATTCACTGTACTGATCTAGTGAATGATAAGTGAATGTGCATCAGTAGAGTCATCTTTATACTTTTGAATCAAAGGTCAAATGAATTAATGTTCTCTGTGAACTCCTGTCAACCCTAAATTGGACAGCTGGGTTAGTGGATGGGAATTTTAATTTAAAATGATTTGCATAGATAATTGTAATATTGACACGCCTACCCTTCACATGGCTGAATGAAATGTGTTCTCTGGGGGGACAGGGTATGCACTTAATTCCACACAAAAATGTTGGACTTGAAAACAGCCGCCAAGCCTCCTGAGATCCCAGCAAAATTTTTCAGAATGTCAGAAAAGGTCGAAGTCTAGTTCAAGCCCGAACATCCCTTTGATTAGGCAGATGGCTCCCCCCACTACCACCATATTAAACTTTTAAACAGTACCTTTCACTAAGCTATCTAAATATATACTTGTACCCCATGTTGCTGACTGAGCTGTGGGTGGTCAGGCCTAGTGATGGAAACAAGAGCTCAGCCCACCAGTTAGAGTTGGGTTCAGGGTGGAAAGAATCTAGGCAATGAGCCAAGGGTCAGCACTGCAGGGATGAATGCCAAATGCCAGAACCAGGGAGTAAAGCAGAGCTGTAAGCCAGGGAAGAAGCTGGGGATAGAAGCCAGCAACACTGATGCTGGAGGGGTGCAGGAGCAGGATACGAAGTAGGCTGCAGCAGGAACAGGAACAAATGGTGGAACAGAGCAGGATCGGGACTGGAACAAGAGCAAGCATAACTCTGGGTATGGTATTTGTTGAGCAACTGCTGATCTGCTATGAGGTGTATAATCAGGGCTGTTAAACCAGCAGCTAATCAAGGGCTGTGGACACTCTGGTAATTTCAAGGCAGTGCAGCTGGGCAGTGCAGCCTAGTGGTGGAGTCAGCCCAGGAACAGGCCAGCAGCTCGTCTTAGCTGGCCTGGTCCCTGACAGCACCCATCTTCTTTTGGGGTTGCATCCCAGGAGACCTTGGGGCAGTTTCTTGGTGGAAGGAGAACTGGAGGTCCGGGGCATGGATGTGTTTCATGGGTTCCTACAAATGCTCATCTGAGCTGTATCCCTTCCAGTCAATCAGATATTAGAGTCTTCCCCAGACTCAGCAACAGTCAGGAATCTTCTGGACCACATATTCCTCATGGCCCTGCATGGTTATCTGCAGAGGGGGAGGAGTAGTATGATGTGGGAAGGGATTCTTAATTAAATGTTTCAGGAGGGAGATGTAGAACATGGGATGGATCTTGAAGCATTCTGGCAGATGCTATTAAAAGGCTACCAGGTAAAGTTGTTCCATGATTGCAAATGGTCCCAAGTACTTGCTGTCCAGCTTTGTGGATGAATGGGTGGATCACAGGTTTTGGTCAGACAGCCAATTCTTATTCCCAATCTTGAGGGTGGGGTTGGCTGACAGTGTTGGTCAGCATTGCGCTTATACGCTTATACGCTGTCTTAGCCTCATGTGATGAGGTCAGCAATGGTGGGCATTGGCGAGTCAAGGGTGATTTCTGGGTGATACCCAAAGTGGAACCCATAATTCATGAAGAAAGTTGTCTGTTGGGTAACAGTGTGTGTGGAGTTGTTGTAGATGAATTCTGTGTGAGGAAATAAGTGCCAGCCAATCATCCTGGTCATAATTTAGGAAGCACATACTACTCCAGGATGTGATTTACTTTCTCTGCCTGACTACTGTTGCTGGGGTGGTAAGCATTCAAGGTGTGAGCTTTAATGTCAAGGAGGCACACAGAAATTCCCACCAGAAGCCTGAAGTGAACTAGGACCCCACTGGATACTATGCTTGTGGGCAACCCATGAAGGCCAAATACGGCTTCAAACAGATGGGCTTTTTCCTTGGCAGTGGGGAGGCTGAAATATAAAAATGGGCCATCTTCATTAGGAAATTGACTACCACTAGAATTGTGGTATACACTTGAGAGGTGGTAGGTCCAGGATGATGTCCATTGACATGATGGGCCAAGTCTACGGTGGAGTGGGCAAGGGCTGAAGGAGACCAAAAAGTTTCCCACGGGGGGTTTCGGTCCAAGTGTAGAGGTCACAGGACTGGATACCGGTTGCTACTGAAGCACGGAGGATCAGACACCAGAAATACCTCAACACTGGAGACCCACCAGAGGGAGAATGAAAGGAAAGCTGTTTTACTGTGCACTTCACTCTTCCTAATGGAGGAAAAGTTGACTGTGACTGGGTAACAGTGACACAGCATGCTGTTGCATTCCATCTCAACTTTTCCCTCAGGATGCAATGAGTCAAACTGTTCTTCCAATTTTAACCATGCTAACTGGGTGGACTGCAAATCACAACTAGCACCAGTTGTGACGTTATTGACATAAGCTGGGATCATATAGATCATTGTTGCAACCTAAAGTCCTGTAGTGGCACCAAATCTTGCATAAAGGGAATCAAATAAGGTGTCTAAGACAAGGTTATGGTTTGCTAATTATGATTATGCTGTCTATATGTGTGTATCATTTTTGTAGTTAAAGTTATGAATATTGGCTCTATACTGTCTATATTTCAAACTTATGCTACGCTTCTTGGTGACACCCCAGACAAGTTGGTGTCAGCTCTGCCTCGCCTGCTTGATGGCCCATTAAGGACCATCAACTATACAATTGACCCATTAAGAGAAGGCAGACATGCATTGTGACTCAGCAAGGTATGCAGGAACATGCCTATGGACAGAACTCTGAGGTTTTTCCAGGCCATGGGATGGACAGCTTGTCTTTGGAACAAAGAAAGAAAGACCACATGGCATGAGAATATAAAAAGCTGCTGCAGCTCCTCCATCTTGTCTTCAATCCTGCTTCTTACCTCTGGAGGAACTTTGCTACACTGAAGCAATGAACAAAGGACTGATGACCCATCCCAGTTGTGGATGTACTCCAGAGATTTGATTTGAACCTGCAGTTTATTCTATCACTGCTGCAAGCCTGAACCAAGAACTTTGCCATTACTGTATGTAATTTATTCCATTTAACCAATTCTAGCTCTCATCTATATCTTTTTCCTTTTATGAATAAAACCTTTAGATTTTAGATTCTAAAGGATTGGCAACAGCGTGATTTCTGGGAAAGATCTGATTTTATATTGATCTGGGTCTGGGGCTTGGTCCTTTGGGATCGAGAGAACCGTTTTTCTTTTACTGGGGTATTGGTTTTCATAACCATTTGTCCCCAAAACGAGTGGCACTGGTGGTGATACTGGGAAACTGGAGTGTCTAAGGGAATTGCTTGTGTGACTTGTGGTTAGCCAGTGGGGTAAAACCAAAGTCTCCTCTGTTTGGCTGATTTGGTTTGCATTGTTGTGCATAGAAACCCCAGCCTTGGGCTGTAACTGCCCTGCTTTAAGCAATTTGTCCTGAATTGGCACTCTCAGTTGGGTCCCGCCAGAACCAGCATCGTTACAGCAGTTGCCTAAGCAAATTCCTGATCATGAAAAAAAAATGCACACAGAATATGCTATATGAAATGGATGGATTCAAGAAGAGAATTGAAAGGTGATAAAACCATTCACTCATTACTGGAAACAAATTTTTCAAATGAAAAAGAAAAGTAGAAGAAAATTCTGAAATGTATTTTAGATGTTGTTTTCCTTCTTGGAGAGTGAAGACTAGCTTTCTGTGGCTCAATTTCAAGCTTCACAATAAATCCAATGGTGATTTCTTGGGTATTGTTGAGTTGTTGGCCAAGTACGATCAGATTTTGGGTGATGATGCTGACTGTGTGAAAAAGGCACAGGTGCAACATCAGAGAGTTAAAGTACACTACTTATCAAGTGGGAGCAAAAATTAATTTATTGAAGAAATTACAGGGCAAATAGAGAAAACAATCCTACATGATGTTAGAGAGGCCAAGTAGTTTTCAATAATTTCCAATGCAGCACCAGACAGCTCATATGAGGAACAAACAATACAATTGATGAGATATATTAATCAAATATCTGCTGGTAACTTTGTAATTCAGGAACATATTTTATGGCTTCAGAGACTTCACCTAAAAGGCTGGTGAGAAAATAGCTGAAATGATTTGCAACACCGTAGCTGAACATGGATTAGATTTCAAACCCTATCATGGGAAAGCTTATGATAATGGTGCTAATATGGCAGGAAAACACTCTGGTGCTCAGGCACGGCTTCTTCGTCAGAATCCTCAGGCACTTTTTCCCATGTGCATTGATACACTGAACTTCATTGCTGCTATTTCTGGTGAGTCATCAGTTGATAGTATTATGTTCTTCAGATGTCTTCAGCTATTCTGCAATATTTTCAGTGCTAGTCCACAGCAATGAGAAAGTTTGAAGAAAAATGTTCCTGACTCACTCCATTCAGTGTCTGGTACACAGTAGGCTGCACATATTGATTGTCCATGTTCTTTTGCTGATAGCCTGAAAGGCTTACAAGTGGCATTGAATGAAAGGTCTGAATTTAGCCTGACTGCCAAAACCAGAAGTCATATTGCAAGATTAGTAAAATACATGCCAAAATTTAAATGCATTCTGCTCACCTCCATTTGGCTGAAAATTCTATTTCTCAGCAATTCTATTCTGGGTCCTTCAGCACTGAGATGCTGCACTTGATATTGAAAGAGACAATACTAAGAACTATGCCCATCCCAGAACAGAAGTTATGATGCAGGTGATCAAGATTTCTAACCATCAGAGGAGTGAAATTCTAGAACAGCCTTTCAAGGGGAGAAGTGGGAACAAAAACCTAACTGGCTTCAAGACTGAGCTTGATAAGTGCATTGAGGGGATGATAGGATGGGACTGTCTACAATAGCATGTGGCCCATTGGCGACTGCCAGTATCAAAAATCCCCAAATGCTGGAGACAGGATACTAGATTGGGTGGGCTCTAAGAATTCTTTTACAGGTATTGGTCTTGTCCACATGCTCAGAGTCTAACTGATTGCCATATTTGGGGTCGGGAAGGAATTTACCCCTAGGTCACATTGGCAGAGACCCTGCGGGGGTTTTACCTTCCTCTGCATCATGGGGCCTGGGTCACTTGTTTAAACTAGTGTAAATGGTGAATTCTCTGGAACTTGAAGCCTTTAAACCATGATTTGAGGACTTCAGTTACGCAGCCAGAGGTTGGGGTCTATTTCAGGAGTGGGTGAGGTTCTGTGCCCTGCAATGTGCAGGATGTCAGACTAGATAATCACAATAGTCCTTTCTGACCTTAAAGTCAGTGAGTCTAAGATAAGCCTCTAAAGGACCATCTCTGGGACAACATTTTCTTTCACATCATGCACTTTCTCATGAGTGGCCTCAAAAAGTAATTTGCTGCACTCGCATATGTCTATTAAAAATTGCATTTCTGTGGACTTTTCTTGAAAAGACAGAAGTTGCTCTCAATAAGTTTGTGTCTTTATTCCACTGATGTCTCTAGTGATATAAAAAAGGGAATCAGTGCCCTTTTGGTTTAGTTTCTATTTTGGAGAAGAATTTAGAAATAGTAAAGTTCACATTTGGTCAGGTTGCACTTGCTGCTTCAGTGACATTATCAAATTCAGTGGCAAAGACACTAAAATCACCCATGGTAACATGTTCCTCACACTTAGTACTCAAAAGCGATACTGACAGTTCTGGACTACAGGGCAAAAGTGCATTAAACCAATGATAATGCTTCCTGCTTTGTTTTTGTTCTCTACATCTATTTGCTATTAAATTTAAAGAGGAGTTGAGCAATTCAGAAACTTTCACATTGCATTATGTATTGCCTAGTAGCACATAAGCTATCTGCCAGTAGCCCTTTGTATTGGAGTATTCATCTTTTCTTTAAAAAAATGCAAGTTATTGATTTAAATAATAAAAAGATGGATGTTACCTAATATAGATAAATAAATAAATTAACCCTAAATGAGACTTGGATTAGTTTACTTAAATTTTAAAGTATAATTCAAACAGCAAATACTTATGGGTTGGGGGATTATGTAGGGATGAAATAAAAGTAGGCATAGGACATCATCAACAGCCATTACACTGGGCACCCATTTCATCAGTTTTTTCATGCTTGCCCATATGGCTTGCTAACACACATTCAGACACGTGGCAGGCTCTGCAAAGTACACAAGTATTGTAACCTAATCAGTGGTCACAAAATTTAGAATTTTACTTTCCCAACAACCATCCACTCACTCTTCCTTAAAAAGAAAAGGAGTACTTGTGGCACCTTAGAGACTAACAAATTTATTTGATCATCGAGTGGTATGATCTGGATGAAAGCTAGAGGCATGTAGGTAGGAATAGCGGTCAGTAGGTTTCAGGCATTGGCACCCTGACAGCAGGATTGTCTGGCTATGTAGACTCCCTCCTCAGGCCCTTCGTTACCAGCACTCCCAGCTATCTTCGAGACACCACCGATTTCCTGAGGAAACTACAGTCCATTGGTGATCTTCCTAAAAACACCATCCTAGCCACTATGGATGTAGAAGCCCTCTACACCAACATTCCACACAAAGATGGACTACAAGCCGTCAGGAACAGTATCCCCGATACTGTCACGGCTAACCTGGTGGCAGAACTTTGTGACTTTGTCCTGACCCATAACTATTTCACATTTGGTGACAATGTATACCTTCAAATCAGCGGCACTGCGATGGGTACCCGCATGGCCCCACAGTATGCCAACATTTTTATGGCTGACTTAGAACAACGCTTCCTCAGCTCTCGTCCCCTAATGCCCCTACTCTACTTGCGCTACATTGATGACATCTTCATCATCTGGACCCATGGAAAAGAAGCTCTTGAGGAATTCCACCATGATTTCAACAATTTCCATCCCACCATCAACCTCAGCCTGGACCAGTCCACACAAGAGATCCACTTCCTGGACACTACGGTGCTAATAAGCGATGGTCACATAAACACCACCCTATATCGGAAACCTACTGACCGCTATTCCTACCTACATGCCTCTAGCTTTCATCCAGATCATACCACACGATCCATTGTCTACAGCCAAGCGCTACGATATAACCGCATTTGCTCCAACCCCTCAGACAGAGACAAACACCTACAAGATCTCTATCATGCATTCCTACAACTACAATACCCACCTGCTGAAGTGAAGAAACAGATTGACAGAGCCAGAAGAGTACCCAGAAGTCACCTACTACAGGACAGGCCCAAGAAAGAAAACAACAGAACGCCACTAGCCATCACCTTCAGCCCCCAACTAAAACCTCTCCAACGCATCATCAAGGATCTACAACCTATCCTGAAGGACGAGTCATCGCTCTCTCAGATCTTGGGAGACAGACCAGTCCTTGCTTACAAACAGCCCCCCAATCTGAAGCAAATACTCACCAGCAACCACACACCACACAACAGAACCACTAACCCAGGAACCTATCCTTGCAACAAAGCCCGTTGCCAACTCTGTCCACATATCTATTCAGGGGATACCATCATAGGGCCTAATCACATCAGCCACACTATCAGAGGCTCGTTCACCTGCGCATCTACCAATGTGATATATGCCATCATGTGCCAGCAATGCCCCTCTGCCATGTACATTGGCCAAACTGGACAGTCTCTACGTAAAAGAATGAATGGACACAAATCAGACGTCAAGAATTATAACATTCAAAAACCAGTTGGAGAACACTTCAATCTCTCTGGTCACTCGATCACAGACCTAAGAGTGGCTATACTTCAACAAAAAAGCTTCAAAAACAGACTCCAACGAGAGACTGCTGAATTGGAATTAATTTGCAAACTGGATACAATTAACTTAGGCTTGAATAGAGACTGGGAATGGATGAGTCATTACACAAAGTAAAACTATTTCCCCATGGTATTTCTCCCTCCCACCCCACCCCCCACTGTTCCTCTGATATTCTTGTTAACTGCTGGAATTAGCCTACCTGCTTGTCACCATGAAAGGTTTTCCTCCTTCCCCCCCCCTGCTGTTGGTGATGGCTTATCTTAAGTGATCACTCTCCTTACAGTGTGTATGATAAACCCATTGTTTCATGTTCTCTGTGTGTGTGTATATAAATCTCTCCTCTGTTTTTTCCACCAAATGCATCCGATGAAGTGAGCTGTAGCTCACGAAAGCTTATGCTCTAATAAATTTGTTAGTCTCTAAGGTGCCACAAGTACTCCTTTTCTTTTCTCACAAACATATAATAAATCTTATCGCTAACAATAAAGCATTTTCCATATATCTTACCTACCTATCTACATATATCTCACCACCTTATTTAACCGGCAAAAGAATCAAGAAGGACTTAGGTCTGTAGACAGCAGCAACACAAATACCAATGTAGATGGTCTAGTGAATATTGCATAGGACACATTGTCTAAGTGGAATAGCCCAACTTCTCTTCATGGTGGTATCCAAGAGAAGTTCCCTCCTTTTTCTTTTATTTTTCTCTTTGTAAAGCATGTAAGTCACAACCACCTGCATCCACACTTCTAAAGTCACTGAGACACCTTCTCCAAAATTGCAGAATCAAGTTCTTTCCAATTTGCCAAATCAAGATTAATGGCTTGTCTACATAGGGACACTGAGGAAAGTTAAGACAAATTAAATAAAGGTATGAAGTTATATTGCATTCATTGAAATACATTCAACCTCAGTGTGGATATTCTCATTTAGAAGTAAAGTAGCCTTAGTTCATTGTAGTTCAATCCTCCATGGATTCATTCCATCCAAATGTGCTTTAAATTCACACCTTTACTAAATTCATCTTAATTTTCCTGTGTGTCCCCATGTAGACAAATCCTAGGACATTGTCCGTTAATAGCTTGTCACTACATTAACGATTGCACAGTGTTAATCTCATTTCATCTACATGTTCAAAACATAGACTGCCTTTTGATTCCTATATAGCTCCTTCTGCACATTACATAGGCAACACAATTAGAGAGTGGGATATTTGAGACTGTCTGAAATATTAAGAGGTGGATAAATGTGATGTCAACAGACTCTAGTTTGCTAAATGTTTCTTTGATTACAAAAAGGAGTTTGGGTTCTGGCAATTTTTTTTTAAGCAGAATGAATATTTTGTCTATCCAGAAATTATAGGATTAACATCTTTTACCTCTTTTTAAATGACGTGCTTACTGTAGCCTCATCTATTATTTAACTTCTAGTAAGTATAGAGAAACTGCAGCTTCTCTTACTTGTTAATTTTAAAGGAGATATTGATCCTTATTCCATCAGGAATTAGGCTACCTTCCTGTTTTACTGGCACCTTCACTTCAAATGATTGCCCAAGGTATGCACAGGAAGCATGCTAGTCAATAGCTATTGGAGACCTGACTAATGGATGCTGGTAGGTTAGTCCACAGAGACATCCTGACCAGGAGTGGAAGTTCCCATTCTAACTTCAGTGAAAGATTTCAACAAAGATTATTCCCTAACTAGTCCGTTATCTTAAAACAATTAGTCTGGAGGTGGCTGTGTTATTAAATGGGCAATTTTCCTTAACAGTTCATGAAATTACTTGGAAATTATCATGCTGGAAAATTCTGGCAGAACAGAATTATACTGGTATTTACCAATTTGTTCACAGCTGTACAGTATCTTGATCCTGGCTACCTTAGGGAGTTTCTCCATAGGCTCTGTTTCAAGATTTGAGATGAGCTGAGATGCTACTAAAATTCACCTGATTTGAACTATTGAGGGTGGTAGGAACAGGAGGCTCTCAGGAGAGGCTCTGGAATTTGCTTTTCATATTTGCCTGTCTGGCAAAGTCCAAGACTGTTGACCTAAAGGTTATAATGCAAAACTTATCTGTTTGTGATGCTTTTTGCACGATGCACCAGTTGAATGTTGATGTAGGATGAATGTTGTTCTGATTGGGATGGAATTCTCTTGGGAGTGATTATTGTAATATAATTGAAGTTTGTATGGTACAGACATGGAATCAGAGATCTTTATGCATATTTAAATAATAAAAAAGAAATAAATTGTTTATTGGACAGTTTTTATCAGTGGTTTATATTAAGGTGTTGTATGTTCCGTAAAACTATCATTGTGCCGGGTGACATAGACAGTTCTTGGGGTGTGGAGTATTCTCTCCATGTGAAGCTCTTCAATACTTTTCAGAGCTACCTTCCTGACAATGATACCCTGAAAAAGCCAGGTGTGGGATTTGTGGGAATGGTAGTAGGAAGATGCAAACCCCTAAAAGCCTGAGCCATTAAAAAAAACCCCTCCCAATGCCTCTCCAAGGTGGTTTTGATCTTTTCCAATTTCTAGGCTTGATTTGTGGTTAAGTGTAATTAAGTGAAACTGACACACAACTGATGATAGTGACATTGTTCATACAAAATTAATAACTTTTGAAATTAGACTTCAATCAATAAATCTTTATTGGTGTTCATTAGATCTTAGTTACAGGAGTTCAGTAAATTAGGTCTCTCTTGGTTTCTGTTGTTTTCTATTTTGGTCATTTTTGTTTGTTTGGTATTTTTAGAAAATATTAAACTTTGGTCAATGTCTCTATTTTTAGGGAGTCATAATTCTGGAATCCCTTGTTCAATTTACTTCATGTTTGGTGAAATTCTATCTTACCTCCAGACTTAGCCTCACAATTTTAAAGTTGGAAACTCAGTTGCACAGTCAACTATAACACCATAAAATGATCAATACTTTTGCTAGAAACAGGGATTGCAGTTAGAACTGTAAGGGAATAATAAAATCTCTGAAATTTAGAACATCTATTTTCAAAATTAGCAAGAAACAAAATGAATTAAAAATAAGGGTAGCAAAAAGGCACAGAAAAGTTTGGAAAAAGTGTTAAAATAAATTAGATTGTGCCCAATGTATATACATGCTATCTAGCAATAAATACACTGAGAATGAAAGAGCAGTAATATGGATGAAAAGTAATCAAAGTTAAAACAGGGTTATGGAAGGATACATTCATCAAGTACTGAGAAAAAGTAGAAAGACTACAAAATGAAGCTGAGTGTAAAAAATGATAAGTAAAGCCAAGGTGGGGAATGAAAGGAAGATTACACAAAAGGTTATGATTAATAAGAAAATTTCCAAGAACATGAAGAACAAAAGGTCAGCAGGAGAAAGATTACACTCTCTAAAAGATGGCAAGAGTAGTTTATTGCCAGAAGAGGTAGACATTGATTAAAAAAAAGTGTTTAAAAAAGGTGATGAAGCACAGCTGTAAGAAACAGACAAATTTCCCAGGAGAAGAAGAAGAAATGCTAAGGGTAATCACACCAGAAGAGTTGATCAAGAAATTAGAACATCTAGTAGTTGATAAAACTTTATGGCATGATGGAATGCATTGCAGAATTCTAAAGGAAGAAGCAAAATAAATAGGGGAACTCATAGGAAAAATCTTAAACATGGGAGACAGTGATAATCTGGAGAGACAATAATTCAACATGCATACATCATCCTTTTTCTTAGAGAGTTGGATATATTGGGAGTAAACTTAATTGCTATTAAAACATGAATAAAATACCCCAGTACAAAAGGGATGGAAGGAAAATCCATAAAACTACATGCCTATAAATTACAGTTAAAAAACACCAATTGCTGTGTTTTTTACAGCAACAGAGAGAGATGAGTTCTTCATGAGGTAACTGGTGTTTCATGTAACCCCAAGTTGTACAGTTAGGCCAGGGGTTCTCAACCCGCATCACATGGGCTGCTTGAGGCCCAATCAGAAGCCAGCTGTGGCCCATGTGACATCCACAGGGCCATACAGGTAGTATATATATTTTGTGGATGCAGCCCACATAATGTATAGAGAGCTGCATATGCAGCCCACAATGGTCAATAGGTTGAGAACCACTGAGTTAGGCAAACCATAAATCATTCAGGCTCAGTTAGTCGTGTTTAAATCTCAGAAAGTTTAGGCAGTCTTAAACTTCCAAATGAAGTAGGCCCTCAAATACTACTTCTTGCTTTTAAGAATTTGCTGTAAGAACAAAGAGAAAATAGATTTTAGACCCATAGGGACCAATCTCCATAGGTGTGTTTAAAATGTGTGTTTAAATGAAATATATCAAACTTGGTGAGAATTAGTTTTGACTTTGTTTTTTGAATTTCAGGGTGTTGTGATCTGAAAAATAAATGTTATTTCCTTTATGTACAATGATTACCACCAAAAAGTGAACCATTACTCACAGTGATATCTGATATACTGCATTATTTGCTTATAGCTAAAATAGAATCATATAAGATTACAGTTGGAAGAGACCTCAGGAGGTCATCTAGTCCATTCCCCTGCTCAAAGCAGGAGCAACACCAACTAAATCATCCCAGCCAAGGCTTTGTTAAGCTGGGCCTTAAAAACTGCTAAGGTTGGAGATTCCACCACCTCCCTAGGTAATCCAGTCCAGTGCTTCACCACCCTCCTAGTGAAATAGTTGTTCCTAATATCCAACCTAGACCTCCTCTACTGCAACTTGAGACCATTGTTCCTTGTTCTGTCATCTGCCACCACTGAGAACAGCCTAGCTCCATCCTCTTTGGAACCTCCCTTCAAGTAGTTAAAGGCTGCTATCAAATTCCCCCTCACTCTTCTCTTCCGCAGACTAAGGCCTGGTCTACAGTACACGGTTATTTCGGAAATAGCCGCGTTACTTTGAAATAAAACTGATTCCGTCCACACGATCAAACCAGTTTTTTTCGATTTAAAGGGCTCTTTAATCTGATTTCTGTACTACACCTAGGCAAGTGGAGTAGTGCTAAAATCGAGATTGCAGTTCCGGGTTACAGGTACTGTGGATGCAATTCGACGTTATTGGCCTCCGGGAGCTATCCCAGAATCCCAGAATGAACGCTCTGGACAACACTCTCAACTCCGATGCACTAGCCAGGTAGTCAGTAAAAGCCCCGGGAACTTTTGAATTTCTGGTCACCATCACAGGTAACCATGCAGAGTCAACTATCACAAGAGACCACGCAGTCCTGGATTCACAGACGAGCTCCAGCATGATCTGAACGGGAGGTACTGGATCTTATCGCATGTTGGGGGGACAAATCTGTTATGGCAGAACTATGTTCCAAAAAAAAGAAACGCAAATACGTACACTAAGGTCTCCAGGGCTGTGACGGAAAGAGGCTACTCGAGGGACACAGAGTAGTGTCATACAAAAATCAAGGCGCTCAGGCAAGCATATCAAAAAGCCAGGGAGGTGAACAGGTGCTTTGGGTCACACCCCCATACATGCTGCTTCTACCATGAACTGCATGCAGTTATGGGGTGTGACACCACCACTACCCAACCACTGTCCATGGACACCTGCAAGGGGGAGAGGAGGATGAGTTTTTGGAGGACAAAGAAGAGGAGGAGGAGGAGGAGGCGGACTGCACAGGTGGCAAGTGGGGAATCTGTTTTCCCCCCTAGCCAGGAACTATTCTTATCCTGGAGCCAATAGCCTCCCCCTCACCCCCCAAGGCATGCTCCTGGATGATGACCCTGGAGAAGACACTTCTGGTGAGTGAGAGCTTGATCGGAGCCACACGGTGGGTGGGGGGGGGGAAACCCAGCTGTCCTGGGCTGTTCGCGTTTAGTTTAAGGGGCTCATCCCTGTTCAGAGCCTCATTGGAGCCATGCAGTGTGTGTGTGTGTGGGGGGGGGAGGGTGTTGTGTGAAGCGATCATCCCAGAGAGCCCACAGGCCCTCCTTTTATATGGAAAACCCGCCTGGCATTGCTTGCTATGGGATAAGGGGCCCGGCAGTTTGAAAGCATTGAAATGAATGTGGAAGAAGCAGAACCCCACATACCCCTAGGGCTTACTGTGGCTGCCTGCAAGCTGAATTCTATTGCCCGGCTGCATGTGATGGCTTACTCACACCAAAGTGGCAGGCACTTCAGTATAAGAGGCAAAATGCGACCTTATACAGAAAGAACATGTGCTGTGTACTATGAATTGCCTGTTTCACTGAGAAAGAGTGTCTCCTTTGTTCTCTAAAATGTATCTTTTAAAATACTACCCTCCCTTTTTCTCCTCCCACAGGTGCAAATGTTTCAATGCAGCCCCTATCTACTCCGTCACAGAATCTGGTTCAGATTGGAAGGCAGAAAAAACAAACTCGGGACGACATGTTCACCGAGCTCATACAGTCCTCCCGCACTGATAGGGCCCAGCTGAATGCATGGAGGCAAACAGTTTTGGAGTCGAATAAAGCATTACATGAATACGAACAAAGGAGGGATACACATGATGAGAGCAGGCAGGATGCTATGGTCAAGCTCATGGGGGAGCAAACTGACATGCTCCGCTGTATGGTGGATCTAATGCGGGAAAGGCAACAAGACCACAGACTGCTGCTGCAGCCCCTGTATAACCACCCTCCCTCCTCCCCAAGTTCCATAACCTCCTCACCCAGATGCCCAAGAACACGGGGTGGGGAGGCTATGGGGATCCACACAGTCAACCCCAGAGGGCTGCACAAGCAGCAGAAAGTTGGCATATCTTAAATTTTTATTTGGTTTCTGGCTTGTCCTTCCCTCCCCCTCCACCCCCCAACCCAATACTCCCCCTCCCCTATCTAGCTTCTGATTTCTCTCAATGTTTTGTGCAACAAATAATAAAGAATGTTTTTTAAACAATTCTGACTTTATTCCCTTTCATAAGGGGGCAGGTAACTTTAAGAGAAACAAACACAACTGTCACACCATGCCCCAGCCAGTCATGAAACTAGCTTTCAAAGCTTCTCTGAAGTGCAGCGCACCCTGCTGCGCTCTTCTAATTGCCCTATTGTCTGGCTGTGCGAAACTGGCCACCAGGCAAGTTGCCTCAACCTCCCACCCACCATAAATGTCTCCCCCTTACTCTCACAAATATTGTGGAGCACACAACAAGCAGCAATTACAATTGGAATATTGGTTGTGCTAAGATGGAACCGAGTCAGTAAACTGCGCCAGCGCACTTTCAAACGTCCAAAAGCACATTCTACCACTATTCTGCACTTGCTCAGCCTACAGCTGAACTGCTCCTTACTACTGTCCAGGGTGCCTGTGTATGGCTTCATGAGCCATGGCAGTAAGGGGTAGGCTGGTCCCCGAGGATAACTATATAACTATATAATTTTCCTATCTGGGAAGTAAGTCCCTTCCTGCAGCTGTCCAAACAGACCAGAGTTCCTGAAGATGCGAGAAAATGCACCTTTCCTGGCCATCTCACGTTGTCGGTGAAACGTCCCTTGTGATCCACCAGTGCTTGCAGCATCATGGTAAAGCACCCCTTTCGGTTTATGTACTGGCCACCCAAGTGTTCCAGGGCCAAGATAGGGTTATGCGTTCCGTCTATCGCCCCACTGCAGTTAGAGAACCCCAGCACATTAAAGCCATCCACAATGGTCTGCACATTTCCCAATGTCACTACCCTTGATAGCAGCTGGTAAATGATTGCGTTGGTTACTTGCAGCACAGCAGCCTCCACAGTAGATTTGCCCACTCCAAACTGATTCCGGACTGACCGGTAGCTGTAGGGCATTGCAAGCTTCCACAGGGCTATGGCCACTCGCTTCTCAACTGTGAGGGCTGCTCTCATTTTGGTGTCTTTGCGCTTCAGGGCAGGGGTCAGCAAATCACAAAGTTCCATGAAAGTGGCCCTACGCATACAAAAGTTTCTCAGCCACTGGGAATCATTCCATACCTGCAACACTATGAGGTCCCACCAGTCTGTGCTTGTTTCCCGGGCCCAGAATCGGCATTCCACAGCATGAACCTGGCCTGAACACCACATGTTGCGGATGATCTCCCAATCACCACATGCCGTGCTTCTAGGAACATCTGTGTCCATGTCCTCATCAGTATAGTAATCGCGCTGTCATCGCTTCCTTGCCTGGTTTTTCAGGTACTGCACATACTGCTGGATAATGTGTGAGGTATTTATAATGGTCAAAACTGCAGTGGAGATCTAAGCGGGATTTATGGCTACGGTGCCTACATGGGTAATCCTGGAAAAAGGGCGTGAAACGTAGGAGAGCAGAATGGCAGCAGAAGAGGTGCTGTTCGGTTCACGATAGCTGAAAAATGCAGGAAATGGTTGTCTTCTGTAGCTTTCATGGAGGCGGGAGCCCAGGACAGACAACATGGAGAAGCTCGGTAGCATGGCAAGAGCAGGAGAGCAGAGTTGGCGGTGAAAGCTGTGCTGCTCGGTTCACGATGGCCGAGCAGAGTTGGCAGCGGAAGTGTTTGATGAGGAAGAGAAAGAGTAGATACTAGAGATTACATAGGAAGATGAGAGGAAATGCAAGGTGGATTCATAGTAGCAGGAGAGCAGCGGTGCACCGTCTGCTGAAAGCAGTATGGTGTCTGCATGCCAAAAAGGGGTGAAACAATTGTCTGCCGTAGGTTTCACGAACTGATGACACACACCCAGAAACACCCGGGAGAATGTTTTTGCCCCATCATGCACGGGGAGCTTAACCCAGAATTCCAATGGGTGGTAGGGACTGTGGAGACTGTGGGATAGCTACCCACAGTGCACCGCTCTGACATTCGATGCTAGCCTCGGTACTGTGGAAGCACTCCGCTGAATTTATGTGCTTAATGGGGACACAGAAGACCGAATGTATAAAATCACTTCCGAAAATTTGAATAGAATAATTTCGAAATAATTTCATACTGTAGACGTACCCTTCATAAGCCCAGTTCCCTCAGCCTCTCCTCATAAATCATGTGCCCCACCCCCCTAATCATTTCTATTGCCCTCTGCTGGACTCTCTCCAATTTGTCCACATCCTTTTTGTCATGGTGGGCCCCAAACTGGATGCAATACTCCAGATGTGAACTCACCAGTGCCGAATAGAGGGGAATAATCACTTCCCTCAAATAGAAGATAACAGTATGATAGCTGTGGGTATGTCTTGATTTTTGGGTGGAGATAACTGTACTGCAAATGTGTTAGTAGTCAACAAAAAAATTGCAAAACTGTTTTGTCCTCAGCAGTGTAAAAACAAAACAAAACTATGATTCATTCAAGTGGGCTGCTCAGTAGCTCAAAGAGAATGGTTCCATCATTTTTGGACCATCTGAACTAGAATGGCTATTCTGTTGGATTGAGAAAGCAGAGTATCTGGAAATGATTTGATTACTTTAATTACTATGAAATATATTAAAATATTTTTAGAAAAGCCATCTTTTCCTCCCTAAATGGGAAGTTCATCTTACACATTTTATTGTGGAGCTTGTTAAGCTCAAAAAAAATTTGGTTTGAAGATGGATAGTACTATCATGTGCTGCATGGGGTGGTTTTGCAGGGAAATCTGAATCGTGGTTGACTTAACTATTGGAGTTGGGAGATAATCCTGGTGAACCATATCAGCTTGATCAGTTCCAGGCAGGCTTAATTACTAGAGATTCCTCCATAACTACACTAGCTGTGTCTCTCAAAATTATTAAGTGTTGTACATGTAAAGACATATTTACATATGTAAAGTTATGAGGACTGTGCACATCCTAGTTAGACACTGTATTTCCAAATAAACAGATTTTATACTCAAATGTCTGAGATAAAACTCCACCTAAGTACCATGCAGACATTTGTTCAGTGAATCTATTTATCAAACAGTACTTTATCTAAGCAAGGACATGGGCAGCATTTTTAATAAGGCATATACAACCATACAGTACAACAAGAAATAATTTCAAAAACCCCCACCCTACTATATAGAAATGTTGCATGGTATGTTTAACAGCTGGTCACAGAATACAGTATCTGTATTTTTCATCAAAGTACTAAAAAGGTTTAAATGTTTATGATATGAAATGTTTGTTGTGACAGTATTTTCATTTCTGAATTGCATTCTGTCATCTTTATTACCTTTCGTATTGGAAATTTGAAATAATCTTTTCAATATTTATTTTTTTAAAAGCTGGACCAGTAGATTTTTACATTTATTAGAAAACTCCAGCCCCACTATAATCACATAGCCCAGTTTCTCTCTTTGCTCTTAGAGTGACAATTCATAATCCTGTATTTAGAGTACAATGCATTTCCACAGAACTTTTGTTTTCAGATCAACCTTAGGATTTCATATTGGGATTAAGCAGAAGAAGGGATGTGAAGGATCTGCAATCGCATCTGAATACTCTCATGTTCATTTCTCATTAATATTACTGGGAGTTTCATGCATGAATGGAAATTTCAATGTCAGCCATCAAGGTAAGAAAAAATACGAAAATAATATTTTCTCATATAATTGAAAATTTGCCTCAGCACAAAATATCCTTGAAAAGTATAATTAAGATAAACCCATTTTAGATCAGATTCTGCAGCTCTGTCCTAATGAGTGGTGGTGTACTCCACGAAGCATCCCATCAAATTCTGTTGGCCTGTTCATGGACTAAAATACTAATCATCAGGACTAAGCATGGCAGAATCAGGCCTCTTAATGGCTGTGTATTCGGGATCATATAAAATGTTATGTTTGAATATATTCTTACTCAGAAATATATGTCTGAAGTGAAACAAATTACAATAGCTTTTTGTATGTAAGCACAATGTGTTTCTGTCTTAAGAAAAATGAATATAAAATATGAGGGGCCCAATATGATTTCTGTCTTTTGTTAAATCAGCTCATACAGAATGTATGTTGAAATGGTTACTTCACAATAAACAGGACATCTTTCACATAATTTAATAAGAAATATGACGCTTATCAACCAGAAATCTGTGATTCCCATATTCCCAGAAGGAACAAGGAAGTGAGTGTTACGTTACTGGTGATATAAAGAATGTTGTAATTAATTCATTAAATATATATATATATAATGAATTAATTACAACATATATGAACAATGAATCAGTTATATATTTATTTAGTTATTTAGCGAATACATTACAACATTATATATATATATATATATATATATATATAATGTGTCTTTTGTTGCACTAAGCATAGAAACAAATGGGTCATCAGATATTTTTATAGCAATAACATTTACTGCTACATTTTCAGCAGTTCTTGTTAGATGGTAGTTTTTTATATTCAAAATGAGAGTTCACACTGATAGTCCAGGACAGAGTAAAGATTAATAAAAATATTTTTTTTCAGTAAAGCTGTGGTTGACTACTCAGGAGCTGATTCTTCAGATATTACTCCAATGAGAGTTTTATTTCAGTAAGAGCCTCAGGACGAGACCTAAAATTTGATACAGAAAAACGTGCTTTTGTATTTTAAAAGAATGGCTGTCAGATCCTCAGATGATGTGAAATGATATAGCTCTGTTTATACCAGTTGAAGATGTGGTATATGCTTATTTTTACAATTAAAAAATAATGCTCCAAATCTGTCCTCGGTTACACTTGTGCAATTCCACTGAACTAAAGAGGCTATATAGGTATATTTGAGCTAATCTTGGACCAGTATTTAAAATATAGATTCTAAATGAATATAATCATTTAAATTATGTTCTATAAAATATAGATTAAATCAGTTTTTAATTTGTGAGCCAGACTGCACTGAGCATTACACAGCTGCAGACATATTCATACATTGGGAATGTCAATGCCTGAAATGATGGGGCATCCAGGGTGTCCAGGTTTATTGATCTTGGGTAGCAGATAGAATACCCCTGGTCAGGGCTCTGGGGGTGTGTCCATGTAGATTTGTTCCTGTGCTATAGCAGGGAGTTTCTTGAGCAGATGGTGTAGTTTCTTTTGGTATGTCTCAGTGGGATCAGAGGATAGTGGCCTGTAGAATGTGGTGTTGGAGAGTTGCCTGGTAGTCTCCTGTTCATAATCTGACCTGTTCATGATGACTACAGCACCTCCTTTTATCAGCCCCTTTGATTATGATGTCAGAGTTGTTTCTGAGGCTGTGGATGGCACTGCGTTCTGTACGGCTATGATTATGGGGCAAGGGATGCTGTTTGTTCAGCCTGTGCAATTCAGGCTATAAAATTCTGAACAAACAGCATCCCTTGCCCCATAACCTCAGCCATACAGTTCTGGGTCCAGTTCTGTTTGATATCTTCATCAATGGTTTAGATAATGGCATAGAGAGTATAAAGTTTTCAGCTGGGAGGGGTTACAAGCAGTGATGAGCTGCCAAAATCTTAACAACCGGTTCCCTCCTCACCCCATGAGGGGGTCATGGCCCACCCTCACCCCACGAGGGGGTTGTGGCCCGCCCCACAGGACTCCTGCCCCATCCAACCCACCACGTTCCTTGACGCCGCCCTCTCAGGAAGCATCCGGCAGGTCCCTCTGACTCCTAGGGCGAGGTAGCCTAGCTAGGAGGGGAGCAGGGGGAGCGGGCTGCTCCTCCCACTGATGACATCAAAAGAGGTGCCTTAGGCACCGACTCCGTGGGTGGTCCGGGGCTGGAGCACCCACAGAAAAAATTTGGTGGGTGCAGAGCACCCACTGGCAGCTCCCCAACCTGTGCCCAGCCCCAGCTCACCTCATCTCTGCTCCGCCTCTGCCCCTGAACACACTGCCCCGCTCTGCTTCTCCGTCCCCTCTGGCTTCCTACGAATCAGCTGTTCACGCGGGAAGCGTCGGAGGGCTGAGAAGCAAGCAGCGGCTTCACGCTCAGGCCCAGAGAGGTGGAGGCAGAGGCGAGCTGGGGCAGAGAGCGGTTCCCCTGCACACTCCCTGGGTTACGTGCTGCGGTCCTCCTCGTGCCCCCCCCTTCCCCCTCGCCCCAGCTCACCTCCGCTCCGCCTGAGCCGGAAGCCACCGCTTGCTTCTCAGCCTTCCCAGGCTTCCCATGTGAACAGCTGATTCGCGGGAAACTGGGAGGGGGGACGGAGAAACAGAGCAGGGCGGTGCGTTCAGAGGAGGAAGTGGAGTGGAGGTGAGATGAGGTGAGCTGGGGCCGGGCGGGGAGCTGCTGGGGGGTGCTGTGCATCCACCAAATTTTCCCCGTGTGTACTCCAGCCCTGGAGCACCCATGGAGTTGGCGCCTAAAGTGCCACTTTTGGTCAGTTGTTAAATTTAGAAGCCCTTGTAGGGCTAAAAGGGCTTCTAAATTTAACAACCGGTTCCAGCGAACCAGTGCGAACTAGCTCCAGCTCACCACTGGTTACAAGTGCTTTGAAGGATAGGATTAAAATTCAAAATTATCTGGACAAATTGAAGAAATGGTCTGAAGTAAATAGGATGAAATTCAATATGGACAAATGCAAAGTACTCCACTTAGGAAGGAACAATCAGTTGCACACATACAAAATGGGGAATTACTGGCTAGGATGGAGTACTGTGGAAAGGAATCTAGGCGTCATAGTGGATCACAAGCTAAATATGAGTCAACAGTGTAACACTGTTGCAGAAAAAAGCAAACATCATTCTGAGATGTATGAGCAGTAATGTTGTAAGCAAGACATTAGAAGTATTTTTTTCCCCACTTTAGTCCACGCCAATTATGCCTCAGCTAGAGTATTGTGTCCAGTGCTGGGCGCCACATTTCAGGAAGGATGTGGACAAATTGGAAAAAGTCCAGAGAAGACCAACAAAAATTATTAAATTTCTAGAAAACATGACCTGTGAGGGAAGATTGGAAAAAAAAAGTTTTTTTTTTTTTAGTCTGGAGAAGAGAAGACTGAGAGGGTACATAACAGTTTTCAAGTAAATAAAAAGGCTGTTACAAAAGAGGAGGGAGAAAATTGTTCTCCTGAACCTCTGAGGATAGGTCAGGAAGCAAGGGGCTTATATTGCAGCAATTGGACATTAGGAAAAATTTCCCAGCTGTCAGGGTGGTTAAGCACTTGGAATAAATTGCCTAGGGAGTTTGTGGAGATTTTTTTAAGAGTAGGTTAGACAAACACGTGTGAGGGATGGTCTAGGTAATACTTAGTCCTGCCATGAGTGCAGGGGACTGGACTAGATGATCTCTTGAGGTCCCTCCCAGTCCTCTGATTCTATGATTTATATAAAAATGTGCAGATGCTGTACTACATGATCAATACGTAGTAGGCTCTTGATACATTACATATGTAGAGCACCGGTGGGGACTGCTGATAGCTAAGCTATGCAAATTAATGATTTTACCCTTACGAGTTCTTTGATGTCAGAGGTAATGCATAGCAGAGTTGGGCCTAGATCCTCATCAGGGCCCTTGGGCATTATTGTAATCCAAGTAAACAATAATGAGTATAAAATAATAAGAGGAAAAACAACAAATACCAAAATGTGTTAATCTCTCTTGAATTTGAGCCAGCAGGAGTCTCTCTTGCACTGCCCTTCACAGGAGCACATAAAATGTTTCACAACCCCCCCCCCCCACACACACACACACATTTCCAGATGATGAAGAATTCTGAGTTTTAATACTTTGTTATTGCAAAACTAATTACAACCATTGTAATATTGCCGTCATGTATCTGTTTTCTTATTCAGCAGAAAACCTCGGAACTGAAACATAATGGATGCTTTTTGTCTCAGCATTTTAGGAAAGTTAATTTGGTGCAGGCTGCATTAGTCATAATTATACCTAGTGTTACACAGAAAATTTACAGCATAATTGAAATATTGACAAATCTAATGTAGTCATGCCTTTGTCCACTTGAAGATTCACAGTGCATAAAGAATAAGTGTTAAGGTAATAATAAACAGATTACAAAACTTTTCAAAGTGCCATGTCCATACAAGTAACAAGACAAGACTATTCATAGTTTAATGAGGAGAAAAGTAAAACAAAACAGTGGACATTAGCAAGTGGTTCTGTTTCTCTTAAAATAAAATAAGTACAAAAATTGTAGAGATAATATGCAATAGTGAAATGTTATAGAATAATTCTCTGCTGGGGTGAAACTGGAGAGAAAATTAATGTTACACAAATAAATAATCATCAACATTTTTTAGATATTGTGTCCATCTTTCTGAAGAGTGTATCAGAAGGGCTACAAACTTATGCCAAAGTAGACCTTGGGATAATCATTTACAGGTACAAGTTGCTGTTGGGCCTACACTGGATTTTTAAAGACTGTTTTTCTGGTTCAGCCAAGTTCCCTGAGCATCCTGGGTCACTTGTGCTCCAAGAGGTCATGACTGAGGCATGGCTTTGGGGAGGAGAGCTCAATCAATATTTTCAAAAGAATTTTTGGGTCACAAAAGAGGTGCTTCATGTGAATTAAATGTCCGAGTAAGCCAGAAGGTGCAAGTTAAGGTATTCAAGCAGCAGATCACTCCTCATGGGCTGTCCTGAGTATATCAATCAATCAATCTTCAAACAAAATAGAATCGCTCCCACTAACAAATGACTAATTGTAAGTAAATAGGAGAAAGCGATTTTAATAAAAAGTTTTGGAGAGGCTGGGAAAAGGGATAAGAACCTGGCAAGAACACACACACACACACACACACACACACACACACACACACACATATTGATGTCTGGGAGGAGGGGATGTATTGGGGTTGAACACACGGGGTTAGAAAAACAGCTATGGGAAACTTCAATACAGCATCCAGTTGTGACTTTGTGTATATAATGAGACACGTCTGGGAAGGATGAGGCAGGCAAGAAGGCTCAAAATCAAACAGTGCTAATAATAATAAAATTAAGCAATCAGTTTGCAAATCCTTAGAAGACAATAAGGTGATAAGTAACAGTCAGCAAGGACGGTTTAGGTTGGACATTAGGAAAAACTTCCTAACTGACAGGGTGGTTAAGCACTGCTATAAATTGCCTAGGGAGGTTGTCGAATGTATCACTGGAGATTTTTAAGAGCAGGTCAGGGATGGTCTAAATCAGTGGTTCTCAAAGCTGGTCCGCCGCCAGTTCAGGGAAAGCCCCTGGGTGCCGGACCGGTTTATTTACCTGCCGCATCCGCAAGTTCAGCCGATCGTGTCTCCCATTGGCTGCAGTTTGCCACTCCAGGCCAATGGGGACTGTGGGAAGCTGCTTTGAGAACCACTGGTCTAGATAATACTTAGTCCTACCATGAGTGCAAGGGACTTTCTCCAAAGTACTTTCCAGTCCTATGAATCTATAGATTTAAAAGCATCCATAATATGTGACTCAGGGATCCCCTAACACCTAGTAAAGGGGGCTCTCTCTCACATCTGGAGCTCCTTGGGAGCTTGTTCTTTGTAGGATTGCCACAGAGGCCCTAGGAGAGGAAAATCATAGGTGGGTGAGAGAGAATACAAGTATGATATCTTGGAATGGGGGCAGTACAGTAGCAGAGAATCACACCATCTATGAACAATCAGGTTCTCAAGTTTTCATTGCATGAGTGCTCATTTTGTTGCCTGAGGATTTGTTATTCTTGAGATGAAGAGAATTTTCCTAAAAGGAGCAATATGCATGATCATCTCTGAACCACGTACCCTAACAGCTGTAGACTTAAACTGAAAGTAGCTAAAGAAGTGTTCCTCTCTTTAACACTCAGATGCCCAACTCCCAATGGGGTCCAAACGGCAAATAAATCCATTTTACCCTGTATAAAGTTTATAAAGGGTAAACTCATAAATTGTTCACCCTCTACAACACTGATAGAGAGATATGCACAGCTGTTCCCCTCCCCCACGCTGGTATTAATATATACTCGGTTAATTAATAAGTAAAAAGTGATTTTATTAAATATAGAAAGTAGGATTTAAGTGGTTCCAAGTAGTAACAGACAGAACAAAGTGAATTACCAGGCAAAATAAAATAAAACAAGCAAGTCTAAGCCTAGTACAGTAATAAAATGATACAGATAAAAATCTCACCTCAGAGATGTTTCAATAAGTTTATTTCACAGACTAGATGCCTTCCTAGTCTGGGCACAATCCTTTTCACTGGTACAGCCCTTGTTCCAGCTCAGGGGGTAGCTAGGGAATTTCTCATGAACACTGCCCCATTTGTTCTGTTCCACCCACTTGTATATGTTTTGCATTAGGCGGGAATCCTTTATGCCTCTGGGTTTCCATCCCTCTTCTCCATGGAAAAGCACCAAGTTAAAGATGGATTCCAGTTCAGGTGACATGATCACATGTCACTGTAAGACTTCAAAATCCACTTGCCAGCACACACATATATAGGACGACTTACAATTAAAACTTACAAGTAAAACATCTACAGTCAATTGTCCGGTTAATGGGAGCCATTAAGATTCCAAACCACCATTAATGGCCCAAACTTTGCATAACTACAATAGAACCTCAGAGTTATATTTCATATATCTAATTTCAGATACAAGAGTGATACATTTATAGAAATAGGATGACCACACTCAGTAGATTATAAGCTTTGTAATGATACCTTACAAGAGACCTTTTGCACGAAGCATATTCCAGTTACATTATATTCACACTCATTAGCATATTTGTATAAAATCATATAGAGTGCAATGTCACAGGCCTCATCCAAATTGAATTTAACCTCTGAACTTTTAGGGATTCACCCATTATTACTTAAAACAAGAACTTCTGCAATGAGCAATAACTCTGTGTCTGACATTCATTAGAGACAGAACTAGTTGCTTACATTTTTAATCATCCCATTATTATGGACAGGGCTGCTGTATCTTCTGATAAACTGTCTTAATAAAATCACCAAACATATTCCTTTAAATATAACATCAGTTTAAAAATGAGTAAAAAACAGTAGAAACTCAGCTTTGCTCCCAACATCACTAAGCCATGTAGAATGAGCATCAAGTTCAGTTTTCTCTGCTTTCATGCAGATTGCAGTATTGAACTATGTGTTGAATTTGCCTACCCCCTTTGGGTAATCACTATCATTTCATTGAACTTCTGACTTTACTCCAGGGCATAGAGGTAATGAAAACCAATAACAGATACATACAATATTAGACAACCTTATTGCAGTGCTGCCATCACATATCATTACTATCAGTTTGACCTTGTCAGCACACTGTGCAATATGTTCTTTGCTCTAGGTTTTATTACTGCTAGTCTCACTGTCTGCAGGAGCTACATGATCTAATTGATTTCAGCAACCTGCCCCCCCATTCCCAGAATGAGTGTTCTGTACTTAGACATATTGCAATGATTTCTCCCAGTTTTTCATAACTGAAATCTGATACAGACCCGTTATGTGCATTATCTTGCACTACAATGTATTTCATTTTTCAGATAAGATCGTGCACTTCTGCAATTCACTTTCTTGTAATGTGAGTATGATGTTTATTAGGAATGCATGTTTCAGACTGAGGGAGTTACTGTTGTTGACACATTTACACCATCAGTTATTTAAGAAATATGGGTAAAACTGCCATTAGATGAACATAATGCTTTTGGCATAACTCTTAAAAATATGAATAGGGTCTTCGAGCCATTGTGTCCATAAGAGTTACTGAGTGCACAGAAGGAGTATACTTTCAATTATAATAAGAACTAATTAAAACACACAGAATAAACATTATAAATTGGGAATTAGAGGGCTATAATACATGTATTGTAGTGATAGGCACATGAGAAACCATCTAGAAATAATCTTGCATTTCACATATCTGATATCACATCTAAGAATACAAGTCACAATTTTCAAATGTGGGTACCTAAAATTATACAAAAAGAAAAGGAGTACTTGTGGCACCTTAGAGACTAACAAATTTATTAGAGCATAAGCTTTCGTGAGCTACAGCTCACTTCATCGGATGCATTTGGTGGAAAAAACAGAGGAGAGATTTATATACACACACACAGAGAACATGAAAAATGGGTTTATCATACACACTGTAAGGAGAGTGATCACTTAAGATAAGCCATCACCAGCAGCAGGGGGGGGAAAGGAGGAAAACCTTTCATGTGACAAGCAAGGTAGGCTAATTCCAGCAGTTAACAAGATATCCGAGGAACAGTGGGGGGTGGGGTGGGAGGGAGAAATACCATGGGGAAATAGTTTTACTTTGTGTAATGACTCATCCATTCCCAGTCTCTATTCAGCCTAAGTTAATTGTATCCAGTTTGCAAATTAATTCCAATTCAGCAGTCTCCTCGTGGAGTCTGTTTTTGAAGCTTTTTCGTTGAAGTATAGCCACTCTTAGGTCTGTGATCGAGTGACCAGAGAGACTGAAGTGTTCTCCAACTGGTTTTTGAATGTTATAATTCTTGACGTCTGATTTGTGTCCATTCATTCTTTTACGTACAGACTGTCCAGTTTGACCAATGTACATGGCAGAGGGGCATTGCTGGCACATGATGGCATATATCACATTGGTAGATGCGCAGGTGAACGAGCCTCTGATAGTGTGGCTGATGTGATTAGGCCCTATGATGGTATCCCCTGAATAGATATGTGGACAGAGTTGGCAACGGGCTTTGTTGCAAGGATAGGTTCCTGGGTTAGTGGTTCTGTTGTGTGGTGTGTGGTTGCTGGTGAGTATTTGCTTCAGATTGCGGGGCTGTCTGTAAGCAAGGACTGGTCTGTCTCCCAAGATCTGTGAGAGTGATGGGTCGTCCTTCAGGATAGGTTATAGATCCTTGATGATGCGTTGGAGAGGTTTTAGTTGGGGGCTGAAGGTGATGGCTAGTGGCGTTGTGTTGTTTTCTTTGTTGGGCCTGTCCTGTAGTAGGTGACTTCTGGGTACTCTTCTGGCTCTGTCAATCTGTTTCTTCACTTCAGCAGGTGGGTATTGTAGTTGTAGGAATGCATGATAGAGATCTTGTAGGTGTTTGTCTCTGTCTGAGGGGTTGGAGCAAATGCGGTTATATCGTAGCGCTTGGCTGTAGACAATGGATCGAGTGTATGATCTGGATGAAAGCTAGAGGCATATAGGTAGGAATAGCGGTCAGTAGGTTTCCGATATAGGGTGGTGTTTATGTGACCATCGCTTATTAGCACCGTAGTGTCCAGGAAGTGGATCTCTTGTGTGGACTGGTCCAGGCTGAGGTTGATGGTGGGATGGAAATTGTTGAAATTCCTCAAGAGCTTCTTTTCCATGGGTCCAGATGATGAAGATGTCATCAATGTAGCGCAAATAGAGTAGGGGCATTAGGGGATGAGAGCTGAGGAAGCGTTGTTCTAAGTCAGCCATAAAAATGTTGGCATACTGTGGGGCCATGCGGGTACCCATCACAGTGCCGCTGATTTGAAGGTATACATTGTCACCAAATGTGAAATAGTTATGGGTCAGGACAAAGTCACAAAGTTCAGCCACCAGGTTAGCCGTGACAGTATCGGGGATACTGTTCCTGACGGCTTGTAGCCCATCTTTGTGGACAGATTCTTCTGCTGGGCTATCTCGGGGCCTCTCCTTTTGCCCCTCCACCCCCACGAACATGATACAGTTCTGTGGTGACCTAGAATCCTATTTTCGATGTCTCAGACTCAAGGAATATTTCCAACACACCTCTGACCAACATATTAACCCACAGAGACCTTCCTGCCAACACTACAAAAAGAAGGATTCTGGGTGGACTCCTCCTGAAGGTCGAAACAGCAGCCTGCATTTCTACATAGACTGCTTCCGCCGACGTGCACGAGCTGAAATTGTGGAAAAGCAGCATCGCTTACCCCGTAACCTCAGCCATGCAGAACACAGTGCTATCCACAGCCTCAGAAACAACTCTGACATCATAATCAAAAAGGCTGACAAAGGAGGTGCTGTCGTCATCATGAATAGGTCGGAGTATGAACAAGAGGCTACTAGGCAGCTCTCCAATACCACTTTCTACAAGCCATTACCCTCTGATCCCACTGAGAGTTACCAAAAGAAACTACAGCATTTGCTCAAGAAACTCCCTGAAAAAGCTCAAGAACAAATCCGCACAGACACACCCCTGGAGCCCCGACCTGGGGTATTCTATCTGCTACCCAAGATCCATAAACCTGGAAATCCTGGACGCCCCATCATCTCAGGCATTGGCACCCTGACAGCAGGATTGTCTGGCTATGTAGACTCCCTCCTCAGGCCCTACGTTACCAGCACTCCCAGCTATCTTCGAGACACCACTGACTTCCTGAGGAAACTACAGTCCATTGGTGATCTTCCTAAAAACACCATCCTAGCCACTCTGGATGTAGAAGCCCTCTACACCAACATTCCACACAAAGATGGGCTACAAGCCGTCAGGAACAGTATCCCCGATACTGTCACGGCTAACCTGGTGGCTGAACTTTGTGACTTTGTCCTGACCCATAACTATTTCACATTTGGTGAAAATGTATACCTTCAAATCAGCGGCACTGCAACGGGTACCCGCATGGCCCCACAGTTTGCCAACATTTTTATGGCTGACTTAGAACAACGCTTCCTCAGCTCTCATCCCCTAATGCCCCTACTCTACTTGCGCTACATTGATGACATCTTCATCATCTGGACCCATGGAAAAGAAGCTCTTGAGGAATTCCACCATGATTTCAACAATTTCCATCCCACCATCAAGCTCAGCCTGGACCAGTCCACACAAGAGATCCACTTCCTGGACACTACGGTGCTAATAAGCGATGGTCACATAAACACCACCCTATATCGGAAACCTACTGACCGCTATTCCTACCTATATGCCTCTAGCTTTCATCCAGATCATACCACTCGATCCATTGTCTACAGCCAAGCGCTACGATATAACCGCATTTGCTCCAACCCGTCAGACAGAGACAAACACCTACAAGATCTCTATCATGCATTCCTACAACTACAATACCCACCTGCTGAAGTGAAGAAACAGATTGACAGAGCCAGAAGAGTACCCAGAAGTCACCTACTACAGGACAGGCCCAACAAAGAAAACAACACAACGCCACTAGCCATCACCTTCAGCCCCCAACTAAAACCTCTCCAGCGCATCATTAAGGATCTACAACCTATCCTGAAGGACGACCCATCACTCTCACAGATCTTGGGAGACAGACCAGTCCTTGCTTACAGACAGCCCCCCAATCTGAAGCAAATACTCACCAGCAACCACACACCACACAACAGAACCACTAACCCAGGAACCTATCCTTGCAACAAAGCCCGTTGCCAACTCTGTCCACATATCTATTCAGGGGATACCATCATAGGGCCTAATCACATCAGCCACACTATCAGAGGCTCGTTCACCTGCGCATCTACCAATGTGATATATGCCATCATGTGCCAGCAATGCCCCTCTGCCATGTACATTGGTCAAACTGGACAGTCTCTATGTAAAAGAATGAATGGACACAAATCAGACGTCAAGAATTATAACATTCAAAAACCAGTTGGAGAACACTTCAGTCTCTCTGGTCACTCGATCACAGACCTAAGAGTGGCTATACTTCAACAAAAAAGCTTCAAAAACAGACTCCAACGAGAGACTGCTGAATTGGAATTAATTTGCAAACTGGATACAATTAACTTAGGCTTGAATAGAGACTGGGAATGGATGAGTCATTACACAAAGTAAAACTATTTCCCCATGGTATTTCTCCCTCCCACCCCACCCCCCACTGTTCCTCTGATATTCTTGTTAACTGCTGGAATTAGCCTACCTTGCTTGTCACCATGAAAGGTTTTCCTCCTTTCCCCCCCCTGCTGCTGGTGATGGCTTATCTTAAGTGATCACTCTCCTTACAGTGTGTATGATAAACCCATTTTTCATGTTCTGTGTGTGTGTGTGTGTGTGTGTGTGTGTGTGTGTGTGTGTGTATATAAATCTCTCCTCTGCTTTTTCCACCAAATGCATCCGATGAAGTGAGCTGTAGCTCACGAAAGCTTATGCTCTAATAAATTTGTTAGTCTCTAAGGTGCCACGGGTGCTCCTTTTCTTTAAGCAGAAGGTTGATTTTCTTTTTTGGTGTTAGGGTTCTGTAGTTTCTGCATTGGAATGTTGCTCTTTTAAGACTCCTGAAAGCATGCTCCACACCTCATCCCTCTCAGATTTTGGAAGGCACTTCAGATTCTTAAACTTTGGGTCAAGTGCTGTAGCTATCTTTAGAAATAGGACATTGGTACCTTCTTTGCATTTTGTGAAATTTGCAGTGAAAGAGTTCTTAAAATGAACATGTGCTGACTCATCTTCTGAGACTGCTATAACATGAAATATATGGCAGAATGCACGTAACAGAGCAGGGACATACAATTCTCCCCCCAGGAGTTCAGTCACATATTTAATTAACACATTTTTTTTAAATGAGCATCATCAGCATGGAAGCATGTTCTCTGGAATAGTGGCCAAAGCACGAAGATGCATACAAACGTTTAGCTTATCTGGCATGTAAATACCTTGCAATGCCAGCTACAAAATTGCCTTGCAAATGCCTATTCTCACTTTCTGGTGACATTGTAAATAAGAAGAGGGAAGCATTATCACCTGTAAATGTAAACAAACTTGTTTGTCTTAGCAATTGGCTGAACAAGAAATAGGATTGAGTGGACTTGTAAACTCTGAAGTTCTACAGTGTTGTTTTTGAGTGCAGTTATGTAACAAAAAAAATCTACATTTGTAAGCTTCACTTTCACGACAAAGAGATTGCACTATAGTATTTGTATGAGGTGAACTGACAAATACTATTTCTTATATTTTATAGTGCAAATATTTGTAATAAAATATATACTTTGATTTCAATTACAACAAGAATACAATATATATGAAAATATAGAAAAACACCCAAAATATTTAATACATTTCAATTGGTATTCTATTGTTTAACAGTGAGATTAAAACTACGATTAATCATGATTACTTTTTTAATCGCGGTTAATATTTTTTAGTTAGTTGCGTGAGTTAACTGTGATTATTAATTGACAACCCTAGTTCAAACGGATGTTTCATAAGGCCATTAAGGACTAGGTTCAGGTCCAAGGTAGGGGTAGGGTCTCTGATTTGTGGGGAGATATTTGACAAACCTTACAGAAATCTTGCCATAGTAGGGTGAGTGAAGAGAGAAAACCTCCCTGTGGCAGTGTGAAAGGCTGTTATTGCCACTAAGTGAACACTAATAGAATTAATAAACAAACACATCTTCAATTTCAACAGATAATCCAGTACCTTTAGAAGAGGAGAGCGAATTGGCAAAATCTGATGTTTTACACCAAAGATTGTATCATTTCCACTTCTCAAGGTAAGTATTTCTTGTAGATGGTTTTCTATTATTTTGATAAAAGTTGTTGTACTTTTGAGGAACATGATCTCTCTATCTCTGAGAGCACCGAGGAACCATGCTTGGACCCTGAAAATCTGTAAGTTGGGATGAAGTTTTTGACCTGTATCTTGAGTCAGTAGGTAAGAATCAGAGCTTAAATTCTTAAAGATGATTTCCTAGAGCCCCCTGCCCTCCTGCATTTAAGACTCCAGGCATTAGTTGGGGACCTTTTGTAAATATTCAGATTGATTTTATTCCAATGTCTAAAATGTTATAATTATGAGTATGTGTTAGTTTTCGTTGATGTATTTTCAAACTGGGTTGAGGCCTTCCCTTGCAGAAGGGTAGATGCCAAGACTGTTGTGAAACTTTTGCTTAAGGATTTTGTACCACAATTTGGCATACATGTGAGTATCAACAGTGATTGTAAAAAGAAAAGGAGTACTTGTGGCACCTTAGAGACTAACAAATTTATTTGAGCATAAGCTTTCGTGAGCTACAGCTCACTTCATCGGATGCATTTGGTGGAAAATACAGAGGGGAGATTGATATACACACACAGAGAACATGAAACAATGGGTTTTATCATACACACTGTAAGGAGAGTGATCACTTAAGATAAGCCATCACCAGCAGCGGGGGAGGGGGAAAGGAGGAAAACCTTTCATGGTGACAAGCAAGGTAGGCTATTTCCAGCAGTTAACAAGAATATCAGAGGAACAGTGGGGGGTGGGCTGGGGTGGGGGGGGAGAAATAACATGGGGAAATAGTTTTACTTTGTGTAATGACTTATCCATTCCCAGTCTCTATTCAAGCCTAAATTAATTGTATCCAATTTGCAAATTAATTCCAATTCAGCAGTCTCTCATTGGAGTCTGTTTTTGAAGTTTTTTTGTTGAAGAATAGCCACTGTCAGGTCTGTAATCGAGTGACCAGAGAGATTGAAGTGTTCTCCAACTGGTTTTTGAATGTTATAATTCTTGACGTCTGATTTGTGTCCATTTATTCTTTTGTTAGTCTCTAAGGTGCCACAAGTACTTCTTTTTTTTTTGTGAATACAGACTAACACGGCTGCTACTCTGAAACAGTGATTGTGGAACTCATTTTACTGGACAGATTGTAAAAGAGTTATGTGCAGCTTTGCAGATCCAACCTCTACTGCCCCCACCACCCGCAGTCCGCCAGGACAGTGAAACGTCAAAATGGGATTTTGAAAAATAAACTAGACAAGATCTGTGCTGAGACTAACTTAAATTGGCCAGATGCCCTTCCATTAGCACTGATGAACATGAGACCACTCCCAATCGAAAGACTGGACTCAGCCCTCATGAGATCCTGACAGGGCACCTGATGCGATTTCCAGCAGCGCCTCCACTAACCCTCGCCCAGATGGACATTCATTTAATGGATGACACAATGCTTAATTATTGTCAGGCACTAATGAAATGTGTTAGGTCTCTTTATACACAGGTGAAAGAAGCACTACCCAAGGATCCTGAGCAACCCTGCCACTTGCTGGAACCAGCAGACTGGGTCTACATAAAGGTCCATCAATGAAAGACCCACCCTGACCCCGTGCTGGAAGGACCCTTACCAAGTACTGTTAACACTGCTGTCAGGTGCCAAGGACTGACTGCCTGGATCCATGTTTCTCACTGCAAAAAGGCCCCTCCACCTCGAGATAACTTTCCGACTGATGATCGGTCTCTCTCTCCTTCTGGTGCTGCTGTTCCTTCTGGACAGCAGGAGAAAAGGACAAGGTGAATTGCTAGTAACCTCTCCCTTGTCCACTGACAGAACTACCATGCATTTGGATTTTGCTAGAAAAAAACAAATCATTACAGGGTGGTGTGCTAGTAACCTCTCCACTGCATAATGCTAAACCACGACTGTTTCAAGAGAGAAGAAGGAACACTTGCTCTGCTGAAGCTACCAAGGTCCAGGAATTCCTGACGATAAAGGACGTTAAAAATTGGCCCTGGTAGAGGAAACTGAGTATTGTATATTGGCAGGAAGGGAATTGCGGGGATCGTTCTTGGGAATGTGGAGTTGAGTGGTGGTTTGGATTTTTTTTCCCAGGGTCTGGACTTTGTGCTTATGGACAAGTACCATCAGAACGTACTGCCCTCCCTAACTGGCTTCCCGATGACGATCACAAAGACGCCTTGCTGCCACGAACATTACCCTACCTTTGCCCCAACACCTGTAATTTACCCAAATACTGAATATTCTAATGCAACCCAATGGCCAATTATGTTTTAGTGATTTACTGAAATTTTGTTCAGAAAATTTATTTTTTAAAGTTCAGAAATGTCATATGAGCGAACAATTGAGTGGAAAACAAATGGGTGGGTGGAAATAGAAATATATGATATCACTACAAATGAGCCCCAAGAATCGGAAATTGAGATTAATGGGTTCTATAGCGAGGTAGATATGATGGCCGTTCCTGGAGTCTGCAGTATGTTAGATGAAAGAGGCCCTTATTTTTATTTGGTCACCCAATTAGTGAATAATCAAACATAGACCCACAGAGTCTATTCTGCCACTGGAAATTTTACCTGCATTGAAATAATCCCAGTAACTAATAATTTAACCTGCACCATATTGCAATATACCCTTCTTATGCTATTAATGCTAATGCCTCTCGGAAATATATGAAAGTGTTTAGCTGACAGATTTGGTATGGTACTTCACCAAAGAGAGATGTGTTAGGCTATCAATGGACTGTGATTAATACTACGCTAGGGACTGTAAAATTCACGCTGCCTTTATCCAGTTTTCAGGTCACCTCTACATATCCTAACTGCCATTAGGTTAGCACAGCAAAGGGCCTGGGTTTCCTCCAGAAAGAAGAAGGACTTGGCTGGACACCTATGGGATGGTACCAATAGCTCAGCTGAAAATCTGGAATATTTATAAAGGTCAACAACATGAAGAAAAAGTAGGACAGTTGGAAAAAGCCACAGGTCTTATTACTAGATCACAGTTAACCCAGGTACAAGTTTAAGTTGGTGAATTATGTGTCATATCTGCCCTTAGTTCAATGACCCAGAAACTTCTGACAACGATGGTGCAAAATATCACTGAGGCCGGGAAGGCATTGCAGTGGGATATGGCATGTTCAGAAATTCAGGATTTCCTGAATGATCAGCTCATATCAATTCAGATTGATCTTGAGCATCAGGCTTGGCCCACTGCTTTTACAGATACTTCAGGAGCATCATCTGATCTGTGGCAATGGAGACATATTTGGAGATTTTCTGGGTGGAAGTACAGAGGTTCGCAGTGCTCCTTCCAAGCATATGGACTGATTGGAGAGATGTGGGCTCCCACACACCAAATTCTGCCGGGTCTATGGGGAGGACGCATGTGGGACTGGATAATTCACTGAGACATTTGGGAAATTAAACTACCTGGTATGCCTAACCGATTTATAGTCAGTGCTCCTGGAATAACACCCAACATTTGGCTAGGGATAGGGAGTCAATGGACACTCTGGCCTTTAGAGCTCCCATAGCTTCAGTGTGTATGAAAACTGAAGCCAGGGGAAATTGTCACTGTTCATGACAACATTTGTTGGGAGGGTATGGGACAAGGAACTATCCTGACAGGACACCTGCTTCCAAGCTAATGACAGTTGTTTGTACGTTATGGTCACCACTTTGCAAGACATATATTTTAATCTCACCACTGCTGCAGGCAATCATATTATTTATTGGCCTGCAGACAGAATCCTACAATCAGCCCTGAGGTTTCAGTCACCCTTTAATCGGACTGCCTTAGTACCTGACTGGTTCCAAAATTTGTCTTCACTCCTACCAGAGGTCCGTGAAATCTCTGAATTACAAGGTGAAATTCACGTGCTTCAAAATATATATCAAATTGAAAAGTATGCCTTTCATACAGCCTATGGAGTGTCTACTTTATGAATTATGATGTATTGTGTTTTGTGATTAAGGCTATACAACAACCCCATCACATTATTACAATGGAATGTTAATGCTTTTATTGTTGTTGAGGTTAGGATTATGTTGTTGTTGTTGTAGTAAAGGATGTAATAATAAATAATAATAATAATAATAATAATAATAATAAATAATAATAAACAACAACACCACAGTCTATGTTCATAATAACCACACATTGTTGTTGCATCCAATCAAAACCCATCAGGTTGAACCATTAGATCTAGAATCAGAAATACAAAGTTTGATGAAAATGGAGGTTTAAGACTGATAGTTGTGCTGGAAATACAGGGAGGGGGAGCGTAGGAAGCAGCAAGTGGGATAAGGGAATTTGAACGCAGACATCTTAGTTTTCCTTAGGAATTCAGCAAGCGTTCAGGGCTAACTCTAAATCTATAATGCAAGACTAACCCTGGTCTCCACTAGGAATTGAGGTCGAATTTAGCAGTGTTTTAAATTGATTTAAACCCTGCACTCATCCAACGTGATGAAGCCTTTTTTTTCCCCAATTTAAAGGGGCCTCTTAAATTGATTTCCTTACTCCACCCCCGACAAGGGGATTAGCACTGAAATTGGCCTTGCTGACTCAAATTTCGGGTACTGTGGACACAATTAGATGGTATTGGCCTCCGGGAACTATCCCAGAGTGCTCCATTGTGACCACTCTGGACAGCGCTCTCAACACAGATGAACTGGCCAGGTAGACAGGAAAAGGCCCGTGAACTTTTGAATTTCATTTCCTGTTTAGCCAGCGTGGCAAGCTGCAGGTGAGTGCAGAGCTCATCAGCAGAGGTGACCATGCAGAGCTCATCAGTAGAGGTGACCATGATGGAGTCCCAGAATCATAAAAGAGCTCCAGCATGGACCAAACGGGAGGTATGGGATCTGATTGCTATATGGGGAGAGGAATCCGTGCTATCAGAACTCCATTCCTGTTTTCGAAATGCTAAAACATTTGTCAAAATCTCCCAGGGCATGAAGGACAGAGGCCATAACAGGGACCCAAAGCAGTGCTGCATGAAACTTAAGGAGCTGAGGCAAGCCTACCAGAGAGGCAAACGACCGCTCCGAGTCAGAGTCCAAAACATGCCACTTCTATGTGGAACTGCATGCCATTTTAGGTGGTTCAGCCACCACTACCCCAACCGTATTGTTTGACTCCTTCAATGGAGATGGAGGCAACACGGAAGCAGGTTTTGGGGACGAGGAAGATGATGATGATGAGGTTGTAGATAGCTCACAGCAAGCAAGTGGAGAAACCAGTTTTCCCAACAGCCAGGAACTGTTTCTCACCTTGGACCTGGAGCCAGTACCCCCCGAACCCACCCAAGGCTGCCTCCCGGACCCGCCAGGCAGAGAAGGGACCTCTGCTGAGTGTACCTTTTCAAATAGTATACATGGTTTAAAAGCAAGCATGTTTAATGATTAATTTGCCCTGGCATTTGCAGCCAGTACAGCTACTGAAAAAGTCTGTCAAAGTGTCTGGGGATGGAGTAGAAATCCTCCAGGAACATCTCCATAAAACTCTCCTAGATGTACTCCCAAAGCCTTTGCAAAAGATTTCTGGGGACGGCAGCCTTATTCAGTCCACCATGATAGGACATTTTACCATGCCAGGCCAGAAGCACATAGTCGGGAATCATTGCAGAACAAAGCATTGCAGTGTATGTGTCATAAATATAAAGGGAAGGGTAACCACCTTTCTGTATACAGAACTATAAAATCCCTCCTGGCCAGAGGCAAAACCCTTTCACCTGTAAAGGGTTAAGAAGCTAAGATAACTACACTGGCACCTGACCAAAATGACCAATGAGGAGACAAGTTACTTTATCTAAAGTTGGCGGGGGGTGGGGGGACAAAAAAGGCTCTGTCTGTCTGTGTGATGCTTTTGCCAGGACCAGAGCAGGAAGGGTCTTCAGAACTTCTGTTAAGTTAGTAAGTAATCTAGCTAGAAATGCGTTAGATTTCCTTTTGTTAAATGGCTGGTAAAATAGGTTATGCTGAATGGAATGCATATTCCTGTTTTTCTATCTTTTTGTAACTTAAGGTTTTGCCTAGAGGGATTCTCTATGTTTTGAATCTGATTACCCTGTAAAGTATTTACCATCCTGCTTTTACAGAGGTGATTCTTTTACTTTTTCTTTAATTTAAATTCTTCTTTTAAGAACCTGATTGCTTTTTTCATTGTTCTTAAGATCCAAGGGTTTGGGTCTGTGTTCACCTATGCAAATTGGTGAGGGTTTTTAAATCAAGCCTTCCCCAGGGAAGGGAGTGTAGGGCTTGGGGGGATATTTTTTTTTGGGGGGGGGGAGGAAGACATCTCCAAGTGGGCTCCTTCCCTGTTCTTTGTTTAATGCACTTGATGGTGGCAGCATAGGGTTCAAGGACAAGGCAAAGTTTGTACCTTGAGGAAGTTTTTAACTTAAGCTGGTAAGAATAAGCTTAGGGGGTCTTTCACGCAGGTCCCCATATCTGTATCCTAGAGTTTAGAGTGGGGAAGGAACCTTGACAGTATGTTTGCTGCCATTCAAACAACATCCGTTTTTTATCTCTCTGTATTATCCTCAGGAGAGTGATATCATTCATGGTCACTTGGTTGAAATAGGGTGCTTTTCTTCAGGGGACATTCAGAGGTGGCGTTCCTGCTGGGGTGTTTGCCTGTGGCTGAACAGAAATGTTCCCTGCTGTTAGCCACGGGGGGGGGGGTTAGCCATGTGGTGGGGGGAAGCAAAATGCAACCTTGTAATGAAAACACATGCTATGTATGTAATGTTAACAGCAAAGTTTACCATGAAAGTGTAGCCATTGTTTTATAAAATGTGTCTTTTTAAATATCACTGTCCTTTTTTTTCCCCCTCCACCAGCTTCATATGTTTCAAGGATCACAGGATCTTCTCCTTCCCAGAGACTAGCAAAGATTAGAAAGCGAAAAAAAAAAATGAAATGCGATGAAATGTTCTTTGAGCTCATGCTGTCCTCCCACAATGACAAAGCACAGACGAATGCATGGAGGCAGACAATGTCAGAGTGCAGGATAGCACAAAATGACCGGGAGGAGAGGTGGCGGGTTGAAGAGAGGCCTGAAGCTGAAAGATGGCAGCAGCGTGATGAGAGGAGGCAGGATTCAATGCTGAGGCTGATGGAGGACCAAACTAATATACTCTATCATATGGTTGAGCTGCAGGAAAGGCAGCAGGAGTACAGACCACCACTACAGCCCCTGTGTAACCAATCACCCTCCTTCCCATGTTCCATAGCCTCCTCACCCAGACACCCAAGAATGTGGTGGAGGGGCCTTCGGCCACCCAGCCACTCCACCCCAGAGGACTGCCCAAGCAACAGAAGGCTGGCATTCAATAAGTTTTAAAGTGCTGTGTGGCCTTGTCCTTCCCTCCTCCACCACCCCTCCGAGGCAACCTTGGCAGTTATCCCCCCATTTGTGTGATGAAGTAATAAAGGATGAATGAATGAATGAATGAATGAATGAATGTGAAGCAACAATGACTTTATTGCCTCTGCAAGTGGTGATCGAAGGGAGGTGGGGAGGGTGGTTAGCTTACAGGGAAGTAGAGTGAACCCAGGGTTGAGGGGAGGCTCATCAAGGAGAAACAAATAGAACTTTCACACCATAGCTTGGCCAGTCACGAAACTGGTTTTCAAAGCTTCTCTGATGCGCACCGCGCTCTCCTGTGCTCTAACCGCCCTGGTGTCTGGCTGCGCGTAACCAGCGGTCAGGCGATTTGCCTCAACCTCCCACTCGGTCATAAATGTCTCCCCCTTACTCACAGATATTGTGGAGCGCACAGCAAGCAGTAATAACAGTGGGAATATTTGTTTCACTGAGGTCTAACCGAGTCAGTAAACTGTGCCAGCGCGCTTTTAAATGTCCAAATGCACATTCTACCACCATTCTGCACTTGCTCAGCCTCTAGTTGAAAAGCTCCTGACTACTGTCCAGGCTGCCTGTGTATGGCTTCATGAACCATAGGGGTAGGCTGGGTCCCCAAGGGTAACTATAGACATTTCAACATCCCCAACAGTTATTTTCTGGTTGGAGAATAAAGTCCCTTCCTGCAGCTTTTGAAACAGACCAGAGTTCCTGAAGATGTGAGCGTCATGTACCTTTCCAAGCCATCCCACGTTGATGTTGGTGAAACATCCCTTGTGATCAACCAGTGCACACTATTGAAAAGTATCCCTTGCGGTTTATGTACTCGCCAGCTTGGTGCTCCGGTGCCAAGATAGGGATATGGGTTCTGTCTATGGCCCCACCACAGTTAGGGAATCCCATTGCAGCAAAGCCATCCATTATAACCTACACATTTCCCATGGTCACTACCCTTGATATCAGCAGATCTTTGATTGTGCTGGCTACTTGCATCACAGCAGCCCCCACAGTAGATTTGCCCACTCCAAATTGATTCCCGACTGACCAGTAGCTATCTGGCGTTGCAATACAGGGCTATTGCCACTCGTTTCTCAACTGTGATGGCTGCTCTCATCTTGGTATTATTGCACCTCAGGGCAGGGGAAAGCAAGTCACAAAGTTCCATGAATGTGCCCTTATGCATGCAAAAGTTTCACAGCCACTGGGAATCATCCCAGACTGTGGGAAATACTGAGTATCAGATGTTTTAGAAATGTGTACCAAATAGTGGAAAAGAGCAGAACAAGAGGCGGGGCTGTGGGTAACAAGAGATAAAGGACAAGGCCAGAAAACTTTGGCTGAACTGAGGACTGATGATCTAAGCAGTGTCTGAGAGTCTTCACTACAACAAGATAATGGAACCCAAAGATAAGAACGTTGGGAACATTGGGTGATAAACAGAAAAGGAATAAACAAGTGCTGTATATATATGGCTATGGGAAGGGAAATAAAGTGCTTTTTACCAGCAACTGTTTCAGTTGTCCTGTAAGCCAGCCTGCTAGCAGCAACACCAGACCTGAAACACTATGCAGTCCCACCAGTCTGTGCTTGTTTCCCAGGCCTAGAATTGGTATTCCACCACATGAACCTGCCCCATTAGCACCATGATGCCTGCATTGCCCAGGGCCTGTGCTTTGAAAGAAGTCTGTGTCCGTGTCCTCATCACTCTCGTCACCATGCTGACGTCACCTTCTCGCCCGGTTTTGCTTTGCCAGGTTCTGGTGCTGCGTATACTGCGTGTGGTTAATCCACTTGGTGTTTAATGTGCTCCTAATTGCCAAAATGATCTGAGCGAGCTCCATGCTTGCCGCGGTATGGCATCTGCACGGAAAAAAAGGTGTGGAACAACTGTCTGCCGTTTCTCTGACGAAAGGAGGGGCGACTGGCGACATGCTTACAGGGTTGGCTTACAGGGAATTAAAATCAACAAAGGGAAAGGCTTTACATCAAGGAGAAACAAAAACAACTGTCACACAAAACGGCCCCCTCAAGGATTGAACTCAAAACCCTGGGTTTAGCAGGCCAATGCTCAACCCACTGAGCTATCCCTCCCCCGGCAATTCAAGCAGGACTGAATCTTCATTAAACAAGGTGCCACTGACAGACCTCACTGCAACGATTGTTGGCCGTTGATTTCACAGAGGCGGGGGGGGGGGGAAGCAAATGAATACAAAACAAATTAGGTGTATTTCTTGTTTTGATCCACTCCATCTATCTTTTACATCTTTGGCTGGCAACAGACGGTGCAGTAGGACTGCTAGCCATCCTCATCTCCTGCCTGCTCAGCAGGAGATGGTGCATTAGGACTGCCGACAGGACTAAAGAGAATGACCTGGTTGAGTCACTCCTATTTTAGTCCCTACACCCATGTCTGCCCAGGCGTTCCTGACCGACTTCACCGAGGCATCCAGGAGCACCTCAGACATGATGACGATGGTTATCAGGCCTATTTGCACCATCTGCTGCCACAAGGCAAAGGGTTGCTGCCATGTAGCAATGCAGTACCGCATCTGCCAGTGCCCAGGAGACATACAGTGACAGTGAGCTGAGCGGGCTCCATGCTTGCCGTGGTATGGCATCTACACAGGTAACTCAGGAAAAAAAGCACGAAACGATATTCTGCCGTAGCTTTCAGGAGGGACGGCCTGATGACTTGTACCCAGAACCACCCATAACAATGCTTTTGCCTCATTAGGCATTGGAATCTCAACCCAGAATTCCAGTGGACGGCAGAGACTGCGGGAACTGTGGGATAGCTACCCACAATGCAATGCTCCGGAAGTCAACGCTAGCCTCGGTACTGTGGAAACACTCCACCGAGTTAATGCAATTAGAGTATTTTGTGTGGGGACACACAAAATCGACGATATAAAAATGATTTCTAAAAAACTGACTTCTATAAATTCAACCTAATTTCAAAATGTAGACATACCCTAAGTCAGGGCCTGAACGAGTGAGAAGTGAGTGAGGAAACTGTAAGAGATGCTGTTTTGACCTTGTGTTAGGTAAGAATGGAATGCAGACTGTAGCAGGAACTGCTTTCAAAGTAAGATATTAGGAAAGAATATGTATAAACAAGACACAGCAGTTGATTATTGTATGTAATACAAGGTATAAATGCTTGCCCTAATTGTTTATCTGGTGAGACCTGCCTAGGAAGAGGAAATCCCTGTCCATGTGCACTCTCCCACTTGCAATTACTTGAGAATAAACTGTCTCTGACTTGTTGCAAACAACCTAAGAGTGAAGACTGCGTTTTTCTTCCACACAGGTCACCATTGTTATTTTGACCAGTATGACACAGGCTTTGGTTACAGAGCTAACATGACATTCTTTACCTAAGGGTTCCCTGTATACCTCAGTGTCCTCTGCCAGTTGGGGTTCTTGGGTTATACTTGATAGAATGTATATCTAACCTCAGGGTTTCAGTCCTGCTCAAATATTGAATGAATTTCCTTTACCAGCACAGCAGTGTTCTTTTAAGATCGTAAAATTGGGAGCCTCTTCTGCAATGCAGATACTATATATTCCACAGTAGGAAAGTAAACTGTGTACTATAGCTAATACATAAATGTTCCCCTTTTCTCTGTTGAATTTATTGCTGTATGTACAAATACAGAGACAGGCACTTTTCATAGTGGGAGAAGGAATATTGAATCCCTATTTTATTTATTTGATTTACAGATGGGTGATCACCACTGCAAGATCAGAATGTCAAAACTTTAATGCATGCTCGTTCCTTAACTTCCACTCTAACAATCTTTTCTTCTGACACCATAAAGATGGGATGGCTCTGGTAAGGCAGGTGGTTTATTTCTTCTAGTCAGTTTTATTGCAGCAGAATTACAGAGATAATGAAGACACCAAGATTTCTTCAGCAAGCAGGACATCAGTAAGGCACAGTGACCCAAGGATGATCATTTATAATCTGACAAAATAGGCTACTTCTTTGATAAATAGAGTGGCCATTCCTTTCTAGATTAAAATAAGTACTATATTCTTCTCTTCCGGCTTGCCATCCACATGTTCAAAATATCAGACAGCCTCATTCCAACTAGATGGTATTTTAATATTTCCCTAATAACTGACTATTTGTTTCCCTCCTTTAAAAAAAATTGACAGCTCTTCTTAGAAAAATACCTAATGAAAGCCAGCCCCTTCTGAAGCCATCCTCTGGGAAACAATGAAGGCCTATGTGTGTGGCTGAATTATCTTTCTTTCTGCAAAGAAAAAGAATCTTGCACTGGTTCAGCTGAATTAACTATTTCATAAATTCATATGAAAGGGAGGTTGTGATCTTCTTATCACATGCAGAGGTTTCCAAGCCAATATGCAGGAGCCTTATTAGTGAAGTGCAGAGCCCTCAGACCACCATTAAATCTGGTCAGAGGGCAGTCATCAGTGATGTGACATTATCTGTCTTTGGCCACAGCCACATATGGGATAATCTTGTTGGCCCCAGGAGTGAAAGTTGGTTGTATATTGACCCTGGCCTGTTCAAAATCAGTTCAGAAGGGTTGTGTGGTAAATCAAAGTTGGGTACATGTGTGGTTGGGTCAGCTATAAGAAACTGGTTTCTGACATCAGCTGCAGACCATTCTTCATGCCACATTGACATTGCAGAGAAATTTAGTTTGGCCCTCTGTACCCCAAAACAGCACCCTGAAATCCCCATATTCACCCATCATAAATTATGATACATTTCACACAAAGCATGCCATATAAGCGATCATATGAAAGGTCATGATCTGCTGAAAGCCATTGTTTTGTCAAAGTATGTATATCATTAGTGTGTATAAAGTTATCAGATTTTGCTGCATGATTGTTACTTAAATACGTTGTTAGTTTGAGAGTCTCCACTGCTAGTTCTCCAGTGACAACAAAGGAGGTAACCCACTCCCAGGAGGGTTTTAAATGGCCAATTGAGGAGATTAGTCCCAGATTAAAGAGGAAGCCTGTGTATTAAGAATTATAACCTACTGCCAACATGCAGTAGGGTGAGAAAAACTGCTTGATCCCAATACTGCCTAGTCTAATAGGGTTTAAGATTTACACCGTGTGCTTACCTTTTATTTTCTTTGGCAACTATCTCTGACCTTTGTGCCTACTGCTTATAATCTATCTTTCAGTAGTTAATAAATCTGCTTTGTATTTTACCTAAAACAGTGTGTTTTGGCTCAACTGCTTTGGAAATCTTTGCTCAGTTTACAAAGGCTAGTATATGTCCTCACTACATAAAAGGAGGGGCAGACTGGATAATAAACCTAAACTGGTTAGACTTCTGGCTAGGGAAAGATGGTATAGTCTAGGGAAGCAAGGCTGGGGGCATGGAGATTTACTGGTTTCTTTCTCTGTGTGATTTATGAATGGCTCAGGGAGCATTCATGCACTTTAGCTGGGTATTGGGCTCCATGTGCTGTTGTGATAAGTGGTAACAGTGCTTGGCAGGGTTTGCTGCTTGTCAGTAACAAAGCATTGTGAGAGACAACCCAGGCTGTAGAGTTAAAAAGGCACAGAGGTACCGCAGTTCCAGGTTGTACCCCTGGGGATCCCATCACATCTGGGAAAGGCAAGCAGCCCCACAATGGATGTGCTGATGGCAACCATGCTGTTGCATGGTTAAAGAGGTCTGTGTATAGAAATAGGCTTGGGTTTGCCCCGATGTTCTCAACCATTCTTGTTGTAGCATCCTCATGCAAATGTGTGGAGGAATGACATCACTTAACATGGCAAGCCACAGTACAGGTGTGGGTCAAATTATTTCAATTATGATGTGATGATTGAGTGCAGTTGTGTGTCAACCAACCTGACATGATATTAGTGGAGTCACACCAGAGCTGCAGAGTAACACAGGGCTAAACCTGATTATCAGAAAGTATGAGTGCTCTCCATGAAATGCCAGCCAATTTGCTCAGAATGTTGTTATGCATCCTCACCCTTACCCACTATTTTCCTCAAGAATTTAATATATGTGAGAAATCTGTCTAGAGTTACTCTGAGGTAGACTAGGTGGGATTCATGTTTCAAATGATGTGAATTGAGAAAGATTCAATTATTAATCTGATCTGGCATTGTGAAGATGAAACACACTCAAAACAGTCTTGGTTACAGTTGGTTGTAAATGCCACCAACTACAGTATTCATAGAATATCAGGATTGGAAGGGACCTCAGAAGGTCATCTAGTCCAACCCCCTGCTCAAAACAGGACCAATCCCCAATTTTTCCCAGATCTCTAAATGGTCCCCCTCAAGAATGGCACTCACAACCCTGGATTTAGCAGACCAATGCTCAAACCACTGAGCTATTTGAGGCACTCAGGCAGGGTAGAGCCCCAAACAGTCTAAGGGTCTTTGGCCATCAAGCAGGGCAGAGCAGTAAATAATCTAGGAGCCAAGCCCTCAGGCTGGGCAGGGCACCAAGCAGTCTAAGAGGCTCTGGCCCTCAAACAAGGCAGAGCAGTGATCACTCTAGGAGCCCAGGCCCTCAAGCAGGGCTGGGCAACAAACAGTCTAAAGACTCCTGCCCTCAGGCAAGGCAAAGCAGCAAAGGGTCTAGCATCCTAGTTCTGGAAGATGGTAGAGTAACACAGCCCTCCCGGCCTACACTGGGGAGGCTACCACCCAAGGGGTGGGGTTGACAGCAGGGGGTAATGGGACTCTGGCACATCCTACTCCACCAGGTCCCAGCCCAGGGCCCTAACAGTGCTGGAGTATTCCACCACTAGGTCTGCAGGGAATCCAGTCACAACAAACTGACCTGGATTCAGGCAGCAATGCAGCTAGACTAGAGTCAGCTGTCCCTGGGCAACTTCCTCCTCTCCCCTTGAGTTGTACCTGGGTCCCAGGGTCATCCTCTGTCTCCCTGGGATACATTGCCAGTGACAGTCCCAGCAGCTCCTCTGCATCAGATGTGCCTGGCAGCTCCAGTGAGTCCTCAGGACAGTAGAAGCCCTCCCTGGGATCCTGCTCCACCAGCAGGTAGGAAACATCTGTTTCCCTCTGTGGCTCCAACCCAGTCAAGCTGCAGGGCCTGCCTTTTATACTTCCTGTTCCTGTCTTGCCCCTCTGCTTCTGGGCTGTGGGCATGGACTTCCTGGCTCCGCCCACCAGGGGGAGCATGGCCATTCCTCCCTGTCAGACTCTGAGGGAAGCCATGCCTCCTTGCTACAATGAGTTAAAAGTATTTCCAGGTACTACACCTGCCCTTTATTCTTCCTGCTAATAAAATGGTTTCTGTCCCCTATTGCTGAATGAAAAACCCACACAAACATGTGAAGTATGGACAGTGATTATTATATAGTGCTATGAAATGGCACAAAGGCTTAATCCTGAAGTTAAGGTGCTGAACACTCATGATCTGATCCACTACAGCACATATGAATAATATACTAGGTTGCCGCCTTTCATGCATAATGAGCTCAAAATGCTGCTTTTTTTTTTCAAAAAAATATGTGTACGAATGGTACACAGAGATCATTTTACGCACCATAGAAATGTGTCCTTCTCTAGAATTGAATGTGGCAAAGTAACAGTGTCATTACACACCAGTTAAGAACAGGAAATGAATATTTTAAAAGAATTACAGTTCTTGATTCTAATGTGCTCCACTCAGGGGCACTGAAGTGTTTTGCTCTGCCTTAGTGAAAATGTATGTGCTACATTTTATATGGTTATGTTAACATAAAATGGCTAAAGGTCTTTAGCTATCTTTTTAAACGTTGTCTGGGATTTCAGCACAAGTGAACATACCAATGTTTCCTGAGTAATTTGAGGACAACATATGTAATAAGGACCCAGAAGTCGGACTAGTAAGAAAATGTAAAGAGGTTGTATATAATAAATCTGAATTGGCAATGGAGAACAGTGTATTTGCATTTAGAAGTTATAAGGCATCATTAGACTATGGATGAGTCAAGATGATTCTTTAACTGAAGTTTTTGTAACCAAAGACCTTACACAAACAGACAGTGAGAGTTTCAAAGAGATCTTAGGAAAAAAGCTGAAAGCTGGAACAACAAGGATTGTGATTTATCCTGGTCTAATTTACAGCAAAGATTCCCCAAATTTTTCCTAACATGATCTCCTTTTAGACTGTGCAAAATCTTGCATTTCAATGCAAAATCAAAGGATTCTAAAGACAGTATGTTTGGAAATTTACTATTATTTTAAATCAGCATAGCTTACAAAACAATAGTACCAATGTATGAGTTTGGATGAATAGAGCTATTCCATTCATGGCATGATATTTTTGAAACACAAAATGGAATTTTATACTAAGCAATACAATAGATCTCTAGATAGAAATAACAGGTTTTGTATTTATTTTTAATAGCAACCATTCTTGTGAATCCTCATTTCCACAGAAACAATGACTGTCACAATCACTTTCAGGGCCTCTGGTAAGGAAATTTTATATTTGCTTTTAACTAAAATCCAGAACTTCCACACATCTTGAGACCAAAAACTCTGTTTAAAGCTTTGTGAAAAGACAACTCAACAAAGGAGTGTTGAATTTCTGCCACAGGTCAGCTCTTCCATTTGTAAAAATTGGGATAGTTCCATTAAGTTCAGTGGAGCTGCACAGCTGAGCATCTGAACTTTGGTGACTACCTGGTTTTGTTAACTGCGTCCTTGATAAATGGGTCACACAGACACTTTAGGAAGATCAATTGAGAAACAATCTTAAAACTTTGCTGAAGTTTCTCAGTATGGCTATTTATAATAACCTTCAATCAACATTCTTGTCAATTTATAATCTAGCAGAAAGTGAGAGATGTCTCGTTCAATATGAAGAGCCGACCTTCTGCCTCTTTTGAACCCACTGACTTTCTCTTTCACTGACATGAGATTCCAATTACACCCCTTTAGGGATAAATTTAAATCGTTCTAGCATTCAAAAATATTGGTAAGGTAAGCAAGTATGAAGATAAAAGGAATAATGTAAACAGCTCCAGTTCTCAAGCACTGTGATGTGAACAAACACATAATGATCAGAGCGGATCCAAGCATGATTTAAGTGGTGTATTGTTGCAACTACATGGATCTGAGTAGAAGACAGAGGCATTTTGCTCTTGCACACTTACGGAAGCAGAAAAACGATATGCACCGATTGAAAAGGAGTACCTGGCAAATGTATGGTCATGTCAGAACTTTTACAGATATCCATGTGGTCTGGGTTTGTTTACACTGACAGACCATAAACTGCTTGTAACTAGGTTTGCCAGATGTTAAAAGTTGAGATGGCGACACGGTGGGGTAAGGCAGACAGGCTCCCTGCCCTGGCTTTGCCCAGCTCCCAGAAGCGGCCGGCATGTCCCTGTAGCCCCTAGGAACAGGGATGGCTAGGGATGCTCCATGCACTGCCCCCACCCTGAACATCGGCTTCACAGCTCCCATTGGCTGGAAACTGTGGCCAATGGGAGCTCTGTAGGCGGAGCATGTGGGTGCGGGCATCACACAGAGTCACCAGGCTGGGCTTCCACTTAGGTGTTGTAGGTACATGCCGGCCGTTTTTGGGAGCCACCTAAAGTAAGTACTGTCCAAGAAGCCAACACCCCGAACAACCCCTCACACCTCAACCTCCTGCCCCAGCCCTGAGCCCCCTTCCACACCGAAACTCCTTCCAAGATCCCACAACCCCTCCTGAACTTCATCCCCACTCCCCAGCTGGAGCCCTCTCCTGCACCCCAAACCCCTCATCCCCAGCCCCACCCCACTGTCCACACCCCCAGCCAGAGCCCTCACCCCCTTCCACACCCCAATCCCTTGCCCAGCCAGATGAAAATGAATGAGTGAACAAGAGTTGGAGAGAGCGAGTGAGGGAGGGAAGGGGGATGGAGTGAGCGGAGGTGGGGCCTTGGAGAAGGGGCGGGGTGGAGCCTCAGGGAAAGGGTGGAGCATGGGTGGGGCAAGGGTGTTCAGTTTTCTGCAATCAGAAAGTTGGCAACCCTACTTGTAACCCTCAAAAATGGAAAAGACCTAGAGCAACGGAGATGCCAACATCACAGCTAAGGTTAATGCAATTTAACCCAATAACTAAAAATGTTCCCAGGAAAAGAACTGGTAGTAGTAGACCCTCTGCCATGGAGCTTTGAACAATCATTACAAATATTCTCACAATGACCACAAACCTTGATACAAATATTTTCTATAGCATGGCTTGGCAGCATATTGTAAACCAACAAATCTTCCTGAAATACTATAAAGTCTAACTATTCAGCTGAACTTAGGGTGACCAGACAGCAAGTGTGAAAAATCGAGACAGTGAGTGGGGAGTAATAGGCACATACATAAGACAAAGCCCTGAATATCGGGATTGTCCCTATAAAATCGGGACATCTGGTCACCCTAGCTGAACTTGAAGCATCATTATATTCATCCAGCTAAATTACATTAAGCTTACATTTCAATGTAAAGTTGCTCATAAACTCATTAAGCCATTGTTATTAACTTGGAAGGGAAAAAAAAGATATATTTAACAAGAACATTAGATCTGATTTTGTTCTCACTTATACTGGTTTTCATGAGTTCAACTGAATTGACTTCAACTGAATTACTCCTTATTTACATCAGGGAAAAGGAGATGAGAATACAGTTTTTTGTGTTTAATATTTTAGTGTATACAGATTCCATAGTATCCTTTAAAATAGTTTGTGGGCCCTGCTGTAGTAATCATGGTTTTTTAAAATATTTTAGGAAGCAGTCACAGCAGCTGGATTTATCTTTAACTAAGCCTTACTTATCATGTTTATTTAGTAAGCATGGATATTTTGAACTTACCATGACTGAATAAGTTCTTCATAATATTGTTGTTGTTCAAAGGGCAAAAACACAATGAATATGTTGGCAACATCTGGCTTTGTAATTTTCATTACCATATTTAGAGCACAAGACAAAATCACAGTCTCAGCTATGAGGACATATTCTGATCTCAGGGGGTGCCAGTGGAAATCTGGGGTTACTCTATTAAATCAAATGGAGTGAAGTTACCCTGGACTTACATTGTTTAATTGGCATGGTTACAAGGCTAGCTGCATTCCGTCCCCTTTCTGATCTCTCTGTGACCACCCCCTCAGGTGTTTGGCCTTTTGCCTTTATTTGTCTTCAGGTGGAGACTCATGTTTCTTCCACACTTAGACTGGGACCCAGTTATGTTACAGTGTACCACTCACTTATCACCCTGAAGGCCAGTCTTGAATTGGGTACCTGCTTGATTCTCCCTTTCGGAACTCTTGACCAGTGATATTGAGCAACAGTCTTCTTAAATGTGTTTACATAGAAGTTTCAAGAAAGCATTAGATAAAAAATATTTTAAAATAAAGAGCCTACATACATCCAGTCCAGTCTCATTCAATCTTATTCTTCACTAAAGTTAACTTAGGTGCTTTTGACTTAATTTACAGGAAAAGAACTGAATCAACTCTCATTATTTTAGAAAGCAAATATCTCCCACCCCAATCCTGTCATTGTTGACAGCATGTCCTGCTGTTCTCCTAGCACACCTGTGTTGTGTCAGTCTGGTTCTCTCTGAAGCAGAAGAGAGGGGATCCTTCCATTCTAAAGGGACTCATTACTATATTAGCTTTGTTTCAGGGCCCAGGTGTGAACTCTCCCAGTGCCTCAGACTATTACTTTCTGGTGCACTGGAGCATCCAGCAGGGCCTATGAAGGAGAATGTCCAGTCTTGGCTACTCCATTGTTTGCGTGGTTAGATCCATTAATGGACTGTAATCAATGGTCTGATGGCTGTCTCTCATCTGTGGGTGAAAGGGTTGAAAATGTCTGGGCAGGTGGGCTCCCTCAATCCCCTTTCTAAGCCCAATCTGAGAAATCAAGCACATAAAACACATTTTGGATATAGTTAAAAATGCACACTTAATACAGAGATATCTATGGCTGTATATTTTTACAGCACTGGACATAGATTCATACCATTATGATCATCTAGTCTGACCTCCTGCACAATGCAGGTCACAGAATCTCACCCACCCACTCCTACAATAAACCTCTCACCTATGTCTGAGCACTTGAAGTCCTCAAATCATGGTTTAAAGACATCTAACTCTAACAACATGTATACATTTTTGCAATAAGTAACTTTAGTAGGTATGATAACAGAAGGGCCTCTTAGTTCCTATTTGCTGAAAATAAAACTGTCCTTTGGTTTTCCAGACACAACACCTTCTTCTTGGAAAAATGAACAGGCCTGTTTACAAGTGATGCACAAATGCTGATGGCATCATATTTCCCACTGAAATTGCTTTCCCACAAGATAAACACCGAGGCCCAGCTTGGTCAGTAAAACACATATGTAAATTGAACATATTTTTCATCATATGTTCTAGTCCAGTAACTGGTTAACTAACTGCATTAGAAGGGGCAGTTCTTATAGGGAATTCATCCCTTGTGGGAAAGGGTCAGGCTAAGAGGGTAACCATTCTACAGAAAATCTGCAGGCTGAGGGAACAAAACATATATTTGGGATTAGGGATGTGGGAAAAGAAAACAAACAAACAAAACACAAAAACCCCAGAGAAAGGAAATGCCCAGCTCCGTGTTCTCAGAGAAAGAGCACTTTGAAAAATTCCTAGAGAAAAAATTACACTGAACTGGAGTTAAGGTTAAGTGTATGTATCAGCAGGGATAAAAAAAAAACATTACTGGGATGCTGTAATTACCCCCAAACCAAACATTAGAAACTCAGAAAGTTCAGAGTTAAGGTTACATTTAATAAAAATTCAAATATTTTAAGGTAAGGAAATGCATCATTAAGGCATCCAAACAACCCTAACTCCATTCTGCAGTGATGTCGTGCAATAACCAAATGAATCAAGCATTTTAGTGTTTGTGGTCCCGGTTTAGATAAAACAGATTTTTAAAGACACATCGGATTTTTTCATTATTTTCCCCCTTATGGAATCACTGCTTCTTACTTCCATTGTGCACAACCATTTGGGATAGGCAGAAGCCAGCCTTAAGTGACAAAATGTAGGATGCAGCATAAAGCAGAGAAATTACTGTCATTTGAGGCTGATCAAACCTATATTATGCTACATGAAGAGATACAAAAATGATAAATCTCTCACACACTGACACATTGTCTCGGCTTTCAATTTCTTTGCAAATTAGTTCTCAACTCCCCCCGCCCCTCCATACATTTTAGCTTTTACTCTGTGGATTATAAAAGTAATTTTCAAGGATGGTGGTAACTGCAGTTGCATTTAATGATACCTTAGGAGAGTGTTAGACACGTTTACATTGTTATCTACTGTGCCAAAGTAAGTCATGTTTAGTTTCAATGGCAGAGATATGAAATACCCAAGGACACCTGTGACTAATGGGAACTTGCAAATTTTTAAAATATGGTCTTGTTTAGCAATGAACAAGAGATGAACCAAAGAAGAAATAACAAGGATGGTATCAAAGTTTATTACATATAAATTAGTTTGCTTACTGCTGTGATTAGCATTTTATTGGCCATTCCATGGATAGTAGTCACACTTGTCAGAAATAAATTGCTGACAATATAAACTGTATATAAGCCAATGTCAATCAAGTTAGCAAGAGCTGTCCACTGCCTATTTCAGAGCTCACTGTTTTATTAGCCTTGAGCCAAGGTTACTTTACTTTGCCTTTGCATGTGATGTTATGTGACACATATTTTATTTTCTTTATAAATGAGAGAGTATAATGGCTGCTCTGAATGCTATAACTGCATATATATGTAAGAGTTAAAAGCACTCAATAGCAATGTAGTCTATTTATTTCCAAAATATCAGGCTAGTTTGTATTCATTTATACTGAAAGTAGGACACACTTGACAGCTATTAATCTGTATTGTAATTAGCATTAGCCTTGCAAGCTGAAGATAATGTAAAAGCTTATGTCATAATATAAAATGTTTCAATGGATCATAATTAACAAACAACTTCAGTTTCTGATGAATATTTTTTTCTTTTATTGTTTTAGAGGTTGCATCTAATAATTGTAAATGAATATAAATTAATACCACGTGTCAAAGACCAGACCACCTAGTGATATTTTAAAAATATTTTCCTCGTACATACATTTTCTTTTTTCATGAATCAATAAATACTTTCTGTAATATCCTTCAGTTATACTGTGGAATTTCAGATATTAGTTTAGTTGTATTATCCATTAAAAGGTATGCCTAGCTATTGTGACAGGGTCGGGCCAGATGGCTATAGGAGGGTAATAGAAGGCAGATATTAGCCCCAGGTTAAGTAGGTCCCTTTTCCCTGGGTAAGGTAACAGGGAAGGTTCAAAAACAATCAGGAACCTTCTGGAGACAATTAAGAAAGGCTGATTAGAACACCTGCAGCCAATCAAGAAGCTGCTAGAATCAATTAAGGCAGGCTAATCAGGGCACCTGGGTTTTAAAAAGAAGTTCACTTCAGGTTGTGGTGTGCATGTGAGGAGCTGGGAGCAAGAGTGAGAATGCAGACTATTGGAGGACAGAGGTGTACAAGCATTATCAGACACCAGGAGGAAGGTCCTATGGTGAGGATAAAGAAGGTGTTGGGAGGAGGCCATGGGGAAGTAGCCCAGGGAGTTGTAGCTGTCGCACAGCTGTTCCAGGAGGCACTCTAGACAGCTGCATTCCACAGGGCCCTGGGCTGGAACCCAGAGTAGAGGGTGGGCCCGGGTTCCCCCCAAATCCTCCCAACTCCTGGTCAGACACAGCAGGAGTCGACCTGGACTGTGAATTCAGAAAAACGGCCAAGCTGAGGGCTGCCGTGAAGCTCCAAGGTGAGCAAATCCACCAATAAGCGCAAGACCCACCAAGATAGAGGAGGAAATTTTCACACTATATAAAAAACAGCATGATAATTCTCTCACTGTTAAAAGTATAAATTAATGAAAAAAAATTGCTCTAGTAAATGCTGAGCTAAATCTTAATTCCTCCATTGTTCCTAATAAAAAAACAGACAGCCAATTCTGATATTTTTAAAAACAAAAACGAGGATGGGGATGCTTAAGACATAACTGTAAAACATCTGAAAATGACAGAATTTACAGATTATTATTTTCAAAGTGCGGTGCATTAAAGGTGGATCAAAACTGTTCAGTAGTTCATATCAATTCAAAGTCAAGCTACCATGTTAATTAGGAAATAGGATCTCTGCTTTAGCTACTTTGTTATCCTTAATAAACAACAGCTTTGTGTTCAGTAAATAGTGTTATAGACTGTTCATAAATCAGTGAAGAGGAACTTGTCTACCATTAAAAATGTCTCTGAGAAGGTTAACTATATAACTATGGCCAACCTAAAGGCTCAGCACACGACACTGTTGCTTGATAGACAAAAATTGAGCTTTCACACCTCACGTCAGCAAAGGCTAACACACTGTCACTAGGCCTCTGGAGAAGTGGTGAGAAGGAAAGAGTGTGAATCACATCACTCAAGAGCTTCTCAAAGCAACTGGTTTAGCTCACATCATCAGGCAAGTTAAATGCCATGATTGGCTAGGATCTCTGCATATGGAGATGGTAGGCAATACAGTCCAGAGACCAGAGAAAGGCCAGTCCAGAAAGAACAAGTAAATAGTCCATGGTGTGCAGTGAGTAGATCAGATGTTATAATTTTGTGTTCTACCCCTTTAAGTGTAAAGAGCCTGCTTGCCTATCTGGTAGGGAGCAGTGCTACAAGTCAATGCAAGATGGCTGTTACAGAGTGAGTTACACACGTTCTCTTTCTTACTCTCTCTATTAGGATATGTCTATACTGCAAGTGAAGGTGTGATTGACAAATCCATGCTAGCTTTAATCCAGCTAGCATGGGTAACAATAGTAAAGTTGATGTGGTGATGATGGTTTGAACTTGGACTTGACAGTTAAATAGCTGTCTGCCGGGTACCCTAAGTACTTGGATGCTTGGATTGCTAGTCATAGCAAAAGCTTGTGCCACCATGTCTTCACTTCTAGTGTTTAACCATGCTCTAGATAAAATCTAGCATGAATATGACTACCTGTGCTACAGTCACTTCCTTAGTTTGAAATAAAAATGAACCAAACTGAAAGTTTTGCTCTTTGTGTATGAACAAAATAAAATTCACATGACATTGCTCAGACAGGTGAACGTAACCTTGAAATCCCTTTCCTCAAAAAAGGGAGAGGAAATTTGAAGGAACAACACAGTCTATCAAGTAAATATCTTTCCACTGACAGTTATTACATCCCTGAACATTCAAAAAATTGGCTAAAATACCTGCTGAAGCTTTACAGACTTCTATGGAAATATAAAATATTACATGATATGTCTGTAATTTACGCTGTGGGTCATAATGTATTTTTCCATGTTGTGGCAGCTCCTATTAGAGATGTAGATGACTACTTTTTTCCTCTCTTAATTCTTAACCAAATAATTTTAAAAAGCACTTCTGTCGCAGAAACTAGAGTCCATAGAATGTGATTTCATTTATGATAAGAATCAGATCAGTGGACATTTATGATACTGGTACTAGTAGATTTATAAATTATAAGGTCAGAAGGGATCATAGTGATCATCTAGTCTGACCTCCGGCATAACACAAGCTATAGAACTTCCTTGAATTAATTCCTGCTTGCATTAGAACTTACCTTTTAGAAAAAAAATCCCATCTTGATTTTAAAATTGCCAATGATGGAGAGTCTACCACAACCCTTAGTAAGTTGTTCCAGTGGGTAATTACTGTCAATGTTAAAATTATTCTCACTGCTCTCTAAGTATTCAAAACTCAAAATGTTCTTATGGTGAACTGATTTAGAAGACTGAAATTTTCTGGTAGTCAACCCTATTATACTTCTCTCCATTAAGGAGAATATCAGTTTTGAATTAAACATAAGTGATTTCCTATGCCGTTACTTTGCAAAGATAGCTTTGAGTGGAGAGGAAGGGGAAGAGAATATTTTACCTGGGGACTGTCACTTTTACCACCCTCTGAGATGGAACATTTTTGAGGGACTCCTTGTAAGGATTTTGCATCTTATCACTGGAGCAGCACCTATAGGGCTTGGTTACGTGAACAAATAGTATTAAGGACATGATAAAAGTAAACTCACTTTAATAAATGGGTATAGCTGTTCCCCATTTTATATTTGCTGTTTATTTCCAACTCCCTGACAATTGATTTTTCTCTAGTTAACTACAGCCTTGCTGATCTAATTTCTCCAAGTCGTGTTATGACTAACTTCTGTTCTCCTCACATTTTGGTGTCATCAAATTTGATCACCACTGAATTTAAACAAAAATATTACTTGCCAAGGAGGAATATATAGCAGTTAAGGATGGTGTGAAGAGGTATTTATGCTGCCTTTTTATTTGTTTTTTAAAAGATAATTTATTATTCAAGAAAGCCTCCATAAAACATCAAATGGCTTGCCTACAATTAGTAGGTAGTTCTGTGCTTGAATACTATCTGATGCTTCATGATTGTGACAGAAGGTGCTTCTCCTTGACAATTATCCTTATAATTTTTCAAGATCAGTCTGACAGTTCAACTGGGATTTTTATAGTAGGAAGCACTTTAATCATGTGCTCCCAGGAAAATATGATCCATGACATATATGTTTATATTCATCTGACCTAACTTGTGTGTTCTCTCTTACTTTTCATGGGTGCTTCCTTTGTGTGTAGGATCATAGCTTGTAACCAGGTTACATACATCTATTGTTTTCAACAAGAAGCTCTACAGGGTAAATTCCAGCATGTCCCTGAATGCATGTGACTGTCAAGTCTGCAGTGGATCACAAAGCTGTTCTGGGAAGAGTAACATATCATAAAGCCAGACTGTACTTGGCTATAACAGTACTGGAGGAGGGAGCAAGAAGCATTTTCTCCCCTTACCTACTCTCATGCAAGATAACAGTGCCCGAAAAGGCCTAGGGAAGCATGTGGGGGGAGATGAAGCCATCACAATGGCCCTATTTTCTCACTGGCTGACAGAATGAGACCATCACATTGTAGAGCAAAGATTGAGGAAAGATGGCTTTAAGGTGCTAAACTAGTACTCAGGAGATCTGGGTTCATTTCTCTTCTCTGCCATAGATCGCCTGTGTGACCTTGGACAAATTATTTAATCTCTCTGTGGTCTTTGGAGCACATACTTCCTCTTACTAGATTGAAGGGTACTAGGTACATATACAATGCCTAGTACAATGGGACTGGGGGCTGTAGATGGTACGTAATAGAAATAATTCATAATCTCAATGTACTGGGGAGTTTATGAGGCAGAATGTCTTCCAATGCCCCCATAGGGTGATGTAGTTCTCCCCTGCCCCTCACTCTGGGCGTGTCTCTAAGGGTAGAGATTCCAAGGCCACAAAGGAACATAGTGATCATCTAGTTTGACCTTCTATATGACACAGGCCATAGAAATTCCTGAAAACAATACATAGGGCATTTATTTTAGAAAAAAAATCCAATATTGATTTTAAAATTGTCAGTGATGGAGACCATGACCATTGATAAATTGTTCCAATGGTTAAATACCCTCACTGTTAAAAATGTATACCTTCTTTCCGGTCTGAATTGTTTTAGCTTCATTTTCTAGCCATTAGATCATATTATACATTTCTCTGGTACAAAGGTAGGTACTTATCGGTTGTAATCAAGTCACCCCTTAACCTTATAGTTGTGAAACTAAACAAATCCAGCTCTTTAAGTCTATCACTGTAAAGTATGTCTTCTAATTCTTTAATTATTCTCATTTCTCTTTTCTGTCTCTATCTGCATGCCACACTGGCTCTGGGCAGATAGTCCATACATCAGCCCTCGATCGAACTACCCAAGAAGATCACAGACTCAGTTCAATAGCGAGGGTGCTTGGCCAGGTTTATTGTTAATGAAGCACAGTCCTAGTGTCCTATATGTTCTACAAGTACACTAACACATGTATATCCATTACAATGAACTTGGCTGAGAGTGGTGGGACTCTCCATTACCCTATCGGCCATACAAAGACACCCCCTCTGTGATCACTATTTTATACACTGACACAGACAAGTTACATATTGCCTCTCTGACATGGTTAGTTACCACCCTTTACTTTGTACATGTTGGTTCAATCAAAACATCTCTATCTATCACCCTTAGCTTTAGGAGGAATCAGTGTGCCCCTGTATCTTCTTCGGGGAGTGTGTTTACATCATAACCTTATATCAGGATATTTCTGTTACTACCCTTCTGGAATGTGTTTATATGAATACTTAGTGCCTAGGAATGCTTGTATTTTTGCAAAGCTAGCCCTGTTCTTGCCAAGTTCATGTATCAGTAAACCTGCAAGCAGGCATCTGCTTTGTAACAGGGCCTGACTTTTTTGCTCATAGCCTGACTCTTGTTAACTTTGCTTTATTTCAGCAGGGCCTGACTTTAGTTCAGGACTTAGGCCTCACTCCATGCCTCTTATACCAGGCCTCATGTCTCAGGCTCTCTCTATTACATTCTTGAATGTCCAGATACCTAGATAAAATGGCAGCTGCTGAGATTCCAGGTCTATGGGTAGGATAGCATGTGTGGAGTGCTGGGTTGCATCTGTAGGATGTGAGCTAATCCCCACAAAGTCCTCTTTAGTTCCTCACCCTGCCTTTGGCCATAAAGGGAAGAGGCAATATCCATCCTAAAAAATAAATATATTCATTGTAGTTTCTCCAGATAATTAGATTTTAGTGCTGCTGGTGTTGAATGAACGTACCTGAATATACAAAAAAAATTCTGCTTCCAACTATGTTGAGTGAAGAAAATAGCTTTTCTTTAGCTGAGGAGAATGGGAAACTGAAGCTGACAGCAATAAGCCAAACCCTAAATAACTGCTGAATATGTTGCAGTCAGATCTATGAAATCACAAGCAAAGCCTATCTTATATATAACATAATGGAATCATACTGGTGCCTCCAAAATAATTGAAGTTTTGAGTGTTGCTGTAAAACCACATTTATTTAGGGATAAAAAGAACTTGCTTTCTTAGAGATAAAGAATGTTAATTGGCCTGGCAGCGTTTGAAGACCATAAAGTATAACAGCAAAAAACAAAAAGAAAAGGAGTACTTGTGGCACCTTAGAGACTAACAAATTTATTAGAGCATAAGCTTTCGTGAGCTACAGCTCACTTCATCGGATGCATTTGGTGGAAAAAACAGAGGAGAGATTTATATACACACACACAGAGAACATGAAACAATGGGTTTATCATACACACTGTAAGGAAAGGTTTCAGAGTAGAATGCATCCGATGAAGTGAGCTGTAGCTCACGAAAGCTTATGCTCTAATAAATTTGTTAGTCTCTAAGGTGCCACAAGTACTCCTTTTCTTTTTACTGTAAGGAAAGTGATCACTTAAGATAAGCCATCACCCACAGCAGGGGGGGGAAAGGAGGAAAACCTTCCATGGTGACAAGCAAGGTAGGCTAATTTCAGCAGTTAACAAGAATATCAGAGGAACAGTGGGGGGTGGGGTGGGGGGGAGAAATACCATGGGGAAATAGTTTTACTTTGTGTAATGACTCATCCATTCCCAGTCTCTATTCAAGCCTAAGTTAATTGTATCCAGTTTGCAAATTAATTCCAATTCAGCAGTCTCTCGTTGGAGTCTGTTTTTGAAGCTTTTTTGTTGAAGTATAGCCACTCTTAGGTCTGTGATCGAGTATTCTTTTTGCGAATACAGACTAACACGGCTGCTACTCTGAAACCAGCAAAAAACAAGAGTCAGTAAATAATCATTGTATATGTTTCTCATCGCAGAAGAAAATGAGTATAAATAAAGAATTATAGTAATTACTGAGATGCCTGGAAATGCAGAATTATAACTAGCACTTAATCCTATCAAAGCAACATCATTACTCTTGTATTTATACACTGAGGACTTGACTAAGCCCTGTGAAACCTTGGCATTCACCAGCATTTTCCAAACTATGTACGAACCCTGGCTGTGGAAAGTATGACTAGGGGAGGCTTGAGGTAGTGCATTGCATCTGCTCCTCCTTCTCCTTTTGGGGGTCAATTGGTGGACTTTGCTTTATGGAGAGAGGTTCAGGACCACAGCACCTGGGGGATGTTCCAATTTGTCACATCCTTCAAGCAGACCTGGAAGCTCTGAAATACTGGGCTGAAAGGGAGTTATGTGACATATTTACCCCAATCACAAGCCAAATAGCTGCTGTGAGACCCCATTCCAGTTCCATGTATCTGGGTTTTTGCTAGGGAAAGAGACATAACCAGATAAAGGGAGGATAGGGAGCCATGGAACTTGTCAGTGTTCCTTTCAGAAACCTGTGTGCATACAATTGGCTAAAGCCTCACAGCACTAACTTGTTCTGTGTGCCCTGTTGACTCCCTCAGGGGGTCAAAGGGGCACAGGTGGCAGCAGAGCAATCATCCAGCAACTGTTCTAGTCATGTTGCCAATGGCCGGGATAGGCATGGAGCCAGGGCTGTTGTTTGCAGAGGAACAGAGAGTCACGAGAGTTCCCTCACTAAATCCTATGTACGCTCAGGTCCAGCACATTCCCATCCCTATTGGCTCAGCCCCCATTAACGGAATGGGAAGTCTAGGAGCCATGTATCTTTTGAATTAAGCTTTCCTTTCTATCTAGTTTTAAGTAATAAAGGAGTTTATGTCCCCAAATTACATTGATTCTGTAGATTTGTTTCTTTCCTGCTCTCAGTTGAGGCTCTTCAGTTTCCATTTCCTGACCATTTGGTCTTTCTTACCTATGTGTTGATGTAATGTGGCTATGGATTGTAAGCAAGCCAAACAAAAAGAAAACTTTAAAAGTTCTAATATTCAAAGTGACATCTCTGTGGTTACATGCAACTTAGAATGTGCATTTGCCTGCAGATAAAATGAATGAATTTGTATGTTTAAACCCCATTTGCATGGTCAAATCAAACCCAAATTAGCCCAGTATGGATCTGATTCTTCAGTGCTTTGCACCTTGTATAGTCACTTATACCTGTGCCAAATGGGTCTAAAATGCTTCCAAATCAGAATTCTCTGCTCCTTTTCATTGATGGTAACATTTTACACTCACTTTGCTCTCCATTTGCAGGACTCCATTAGGTGTGCAGGACTTTACAAGTTGCAAGACAGTGGAAAACTGGTCTTAAATGGGTTTTAATTATGTAATTTATATAATTTTCAGGCACAAGTGAGTTAGCACCAAAATTCTGCATACAGTTGATTTGATCTCAGCTTGTGTGTGCCCAAATGAGTGCCCATGGAGGCCACTTTCAAAATGTAGAATATTTATGCAGAATATTTTCATATAATTATTCAGCCTGACTCACTGTTCTGATTCTAGTCTGTTATTTTGATTCAGTGAGAATTAAGTTTATCATCCAAAATTAACATTAATAACTTCTGAATGGAGTATAATCAGTATATTTTTATTAAGAGCTTTGTTATCTAATTAAATTACTTTTTCACAGGTCAACTTAAAGATCAGCTTATTAAAAATTGAAAGTGTAAAACATAATATATCAAAGTTATTAATTATTATTATTGCTAGTAGTAATATCCCAAAGTTTTGCCAACATTCTAATTTTTAGATATTATTTGGTGATGTGGCATGATTACCATTGACCTTTATTTATAATAATTAATAGTTGAAGAAAAGTTCCACCTCCATTTGCATGCCAGAGATCTCCTGTTTTTGCATATATCATACAATCAAGGGACATGATTTGGCTTTGTCATATAATTTACACAAAAAAGGGTATACAATATGCCACCATTCCAGAAGCAGCAAGTATTTTTTTAAAAAAGTCAGAATATAAAGCTTTGATTATTTTTTTTAAAAAGGCCATGGATATGACTAGCTAGGGCTGTATGAAAGATCGTTAGTAAAGATTCACTAAATACACAGTGGGGATTCTCAGAGATGTCTGCAAATGAGTAAAAAAAAAAAAAGTCAGCTGGTACCTGGATTGTGATGATTTCACAGCTCCTGCATGATTCCTACTTCCCATTTGTATGGATTTGAGGAGCACTGCCCCGACCAATTTACTCCTTGAAATATCTAGCTGTTTCTTGGATAAACCCTGCAAATGGATCTTTCAGAAATTAGCTTTTGTAGTACGCATAAAATGATTCAATCAAATGAACTATTTAAAAGATTCTACCACTACATACAAATACAACATATTCCACTAAATTAGGATGCACTACATTACAATTATTATTTTAATTGGTCTTTACCATTGAACTGATTTAGCCTAAAGAGAGTGACTGTTAAAAATGACTGCTTAAGCTGGATAATCAGTGCTGATTCTGTAGACAACAAGAATGGACATTGTCCCAGGCCTGGTTTTAGCCCAGTTTCTAAGATAGCATGTTGAGTTTTTGTGGACCTGTTCAGTTTTCCAGAAAGTACCAGAGGGACCAAAATACAGAATAATAGCAGAGGGCAGAGTCCATCTTGGATGCACTGACACATAGTGCTCCATGATGATGTCATTGGGATATTATCACATGATAAATCCAATTAGGAGTGTGAGTGCAATTATTATGAAATGTCAGCCCTCAACTAGCCAGTGGAACAGAAGTGCTATAATGATGCTTGTTGCTAGCTTCATCCACTGCCTGCTTCAGTCAACCATGTCAATTGTTTTCCTCAGTCCTCTGGTAAGATAATTAATAGAACATAAAATATCAGGGGACAGAGGGTAGACTGGAAAAATGGCACAGGAGGCACTAAGAATCTGAGTCTGGTCAACCAGTAGCTGGGGAGGTGATCTGTAAATGATACAAACTGAGAAAGGAAGGAGTGTTTCTGGGAAATAGGGCTGTTTGGCCTCTACAGAGAATCTTCACCTACCATACCCCCCTGCTGTCAGAATCTGTCTCTCATCCCTATGATGGGCCTCCCACCAGCTCTGAAAAACTATTAGGAATTACCCAGAATGATTATTCTATCCCCAGTTGATTTCCTCCCTCCAAGCACTACAGGAACAGCAGCAGTGTAGTGAGACGAGGCATGCAACCTGCAAAGAGAGCAGAAGTCAAGAGAATCTCCCACAGAGACTTCAGAGTCCTGACCAAACATGCTGGGCCAGCCCTTACCAGGTGTAAATTAGAATAATGTGAATGCTGCTTTATAGCAGTTGAAGAACTGACCTACAGTTTTTACCTAAAAAGTACAGTTAGCAGCCTTGACTCAACAAGGACATCATGGCTACCTCGGTTGCACTGCTAGTGTAGGCTCCACGGCTTTGGCTGTGTAACCCACTGGTGCATGTGTGTTACAAGTCCCCCTCTGTGCCAACCCAGAGGTGATGTGTTGTTACAGCCACTGGCTTCAGGGTCTTGGCACTTTAGCTGAAGCTATAGTAACTCATACTTTTAGTTCTGGAGATTCCCAATTCAATCTCTGCTGTGACAGTGTTACCCGGGTTTTCAGAACCCAAAGCCGAGGTAACTTAGCTGTGTCTCTCCAGGTGGTATCAGGAATAAATCAATGGGGGAACACAGTTCCTCCGCCTGATATATGATTGATACAAACTAGAGTGCTTTTACCTTATTATATCTTAAGCACATACACGTTGTGACAGACCCAGACCAGTGGGGTACAGGAGTCTGATCATATTGGGATCCAGGAAGTGGGCGGGCAAAGCCCGTCCACTGCTAAAGGATTCCCCGCAGCCTAAGAGGGGGGTCCACAGGACCCGGAAAGCCAAATAATTACGGGGGACAACTAATGAACAACAGGGACAGGAGTGCTGTCAAAGGGTCAAACGAAGGGAACCGGACAGGGACACCGAGCAGAGAACCCCGGACAGCGCCCACTGCTCCTCAAAGTGTCAAGGGAATCAGTGGACGCCGCCCAGAGGAACTCTGCCCGGAGGCGTGAATGGACGGAGGATTGGAAATAGGCCCCACAGTCACAGGAGACTCCATCGGCCAACCTCCTCACCCTGGTTTTATAGATGGCCAATTTAGCCAGGGCCAGGAGGAGGTTGACCAGGAGGTCCTGTGACTTGGTGGGGCCACGGACAGGGAGTGCATAGATAAGAAGGTGAGGGGAAAAGTGCAACCAAAATCTTAACAAAATATTCATGAGGAGTTGGAATAGGGGCTGCAGCCTGGCGCACATCTACCTCACGCTGCAAAAGGGGTAGGTGTCCGGGATTGGGGTGAACTGCGCCAAGTACATGCCTGTGCTCACGGACCCATGAAGGAGCTGCCAACTGATATCCCCGGCGGGCCTCGGAACCAAGGTGGAATAGAGGCCGGCCCACTGGGGCTCCTCACCCTCTAGGGATGGCAGTAGATCCCGCCACTTTGTGTCAGGGTGGGACGTGAGGGTGAGGATGTGAAGGGTGTGGAACACGAGCGTGTATAGATGTTTCCTTGGTGCGGTCTGGAAACGGACCGGATGCAGCTCGTGTAGCTGGCTCACGGTGAAAGGGTGGGGGAGCCGGTCAGGTCCACGGAGCAGGAGCCCGATGAGATGGTCCAGAGGGCCTGGCATGGAGGGTGGGCACGTGCGCTTGCAAAGAGTCAATGCTGGCTGGCTACTGATTCAGGCCAAAAAGGTGGTGAAAGGGCACGGCAAGCCCAGCAAGCAGCGGAGTCCGAGAGGCAGGAGCCTGAGGCAGATGGTAAGTGTCCAATGGGGGTGGTGAAGGGGGCAGCAACAATGGTGGTGGAGGTGGGTGTTAGGGCAGGGGCTAGGGTGTCCCCACTCTGGGGTACTCTCTCTGCACTGGATGCTTCCCTGACCCTGATCATTACATATAGTTCATAGCAAATACAATTACTGCAATGGTGTCAAGTAATGAGGTACGTGCAGGAATATCAGATTTAGGGACTACAACAGCTACCCTCAGAAGTTGCCCACACAGGAAGAAAAGGTGTGAATGGCTTTATCAACCCAAATTCCAGTCATCAAACCTTTCTGTCAAAAAATGAATTGTCACGTGGATGAACTACCCCATTGCAAATACAAATGTTCCAAATAAAGAACTCATGCGAGTGATGTGCCTGCAAAAGGTACACTTGCTTAGAACAGATTATTATAAATTAATTCAACAAACACTTAGATTTTTTTTCCTGAAAGATGAAAAGATTGAGAGATGTGTGAAAAAACAGGCAAGTTGAATTATGTTAATTTCATTTTTCGTTACTGAAAGTGACTTTTCTTTTTGTTCTCAAAATTATTTGTTTCCAACGTGGCAAAATTGTTTAAAATCTTTCTAGATCCAACATAACTTGTGACTATTCAGTAAATAGCTAGGACCAGATTCTGATCCCTTTACTCATGCTGAGTAGTAATTAACTACAATAATTAACTCATCTCATTTCAGTGACACTACTTATAAAGTTACATGCTATACAGCATAAATAGGGTGTCAAATTATGGCCCTAAATAATTGCCATCTTGTACACTTAATTATTAATTTAATAGTTTCCATTATTTTTCTGTTTACAGCACCAACTCTAATGTCATCTACATAGCAGTATGGGATTTATCTAATTTCTTTACATATTTATTTCTCTTATGATTCAGACCTCTAGATTTGTGGATCAAAAAAGAAACATCCTTTAAAATGTGCTCATTAAAAGGACATTTTCAAAGTACATAAAACTAAAAAAAAAAGATCTGAGTGTTTTTTAATTAGCTTCTGATCTCTAAGTATATGAAACTCAGGCAATGAAAGGGATCTTTTGTCTAATTAAACAATGTGTTTTAGATAAGAAATTTTAAATAACCTTCTGAGTTGTGACCATGCATGGGGATAAGATTCTTTGCTTTTCCTTCTGTTTGCTTTATCACTTTCAATATATGACTTCCAAAAATTTATGGTTTGTTTTCTGTGTGTGACAAAGATAAATTGTTTGTTCATTTGCTTTAAACACAAGTTCTAACGTTTGGAGTCTATGCAATCAATCTATTTACAAGAGAAACTCAGAGACATAAAATACAGCATATAAACACAAACATAAATCTATTTCAGATGCCACACCTTCTTCTTAAGAATATGATTTGCATGGTAGTGAATGTATTCTTTTCAGTATTTTCTCATTTAACAAAAAATTACAGAACTGAAAAAATAGCAATGAACTTAGCAATGAATTGGCAGTTAGTATATCCTCTATCAAATCCTTCTTTAAGATCACTTCTTTCATTTCTTTTAGAGATTACCCAACAAATACTAGACATGATGAAGTTCAGAGGAGTTGGGTGAGATAACATGTTTTATTGGAACAACTTCTGTGTTCAACATGGCTACAACAACACTGCAAACAACATGATGAAGTCCAATTGGGTATAAATGGTATTTATTTATTTTTAAAAATGTGCATATGTTAATTGTATCTCTGCCTCTTAACCTTTGCAAGCAGCTATTTTCTTAGGAATAGATTGACAAAAGGCTTTGGTATCTAAATTCCTGGGTCCACAATTTAGGTGTCACTGGCATTCACAAAACTCTCACTCGTTGTCACCTAATCCTTGAGGTGCCTAAATTTCCACTTTTATAGTCCCCTACTCACCTAAGTTTCTGCATATGGCCATGTGCATAGCTACCTCCATATAAGTGCCCAGGCGTCTATCCCATGCCTAAGCACCAATAGAAGCCTGAAACTAGGTATTGTCCCTACTTGACCTGCAGGGCACAATCAAATAGGCATTTTCAGAAAATGTCTAACTCCATACAAAATAGCCAGCTGGGAGGTGTCACTCATAACCCTTAGCCCAGTGGTTACGGAATTTACCAAGGATGAGGGAGACCCCATTTGAATTCCCCTTCTTCCTGATAGGGAGCAAGGAATTGAATAGGGGATCTTCTACCTCTCAGGAGACTGCCCTAACTGATGGGCCATGGAATATGCCAGTAGGGGTTTCTCTCAGTCTCTCCTGTTGAAGCTGTTCCACCATGTATAAGTAACTAAAGATATATTGTGCAAGAGAGAAATCATGAGAATGACTCTATAGTCTCGAGATTACCCTCACCTGAAGAATGGGAGACAAACGTTCAAATACTTCTTTGTCCTCTTCATGCAAAGGGGGTGACTTCAATCAGGCTCTTACACCTCTCTGCCCAGCTTGTGTGGAGTTAGGTGGGTACTATCACCTTTCTCACAAGCAATGCCTGACTACAGGAGAGGGTTCCTGGCTGCAATAATCAATGAAGCTATGCCAATCAGCAGCAATTCTGGATATGGTCCGAAGGGGGTTGGACCAGGGACTGTGTCATCCTGTGTGTGTGTAAACAGTGCCCAGCACATTGTGGCTACTAGAATATTACCACTAATTAATAAAATAATGTCTGGAGACAGAGAAACAAAAATTTTATTTTGAGGTTCCTGCAAATATTTTTATATCAAGAAAAAATTTCTACAATTGTTTGCTCTTTACATATGGAATGACTGATATGGCATTTAATGAACTAGGGTAGCAGTATGGCCTAGAGACAAACCCAGAACTAGGAATCAGACATTTCTAAGTTCTGATTCTAGCTTGGTCACTGATGTAGCAAAGAATCACTTTTTCTCTAGGCTCACTTTACAGGGGTGCATAATTAAGTTAATAAATCCAAAGTGCTCTGAATTGGCAAAGCACTTTATAAATACATACATGCGAAATTACAACAGTTTTTAAATACATATCGATTTGCAGTACTTTTATAACCCCTGTCTTCCAAGTATCTGAGTGCCTCACAGGTTTTAATTTATATATTAGATAATATTTCTTTGTCAGAATACTAGAGATCTGATAAGAAGCAGTAAAAACGAATATTATTCTGTCCTATACTTTAAGACCAAATGCCATTTTCCTCAGAACTAATAATTCATAGTGAAACAAGGCTGTGCTACTATAGACATTTTTGTCTGTTTGAAAAATATATAAAGTAGCATGTACTCCAGTAGCTAGCTAACAAAAATATTCAGCCACAATGATAAAAAAGAATAAATAATTCAGCGTGATCTACAATTAGTCACCAAGTAAAAGAGCATATTATTAAAAAAAATATAGCGCATTAGGTCTTAAAATAAAAATCTCAAAATAAGTAGCTAGACAAAATACGCAAGTGTGTTAATATCAATTGAGTTTAAGAAATACCAAGAAAGGGGCACAGTCTCATGTTCTAGTCAGCACGTGTAAGAGTTACACAGTCAGGCTCAAAGATGACCAATTCCTCCAATTTTTGAAGATTTGTTTTAATTCATTAATTTTTGTGATAATTCAAATGGTGCTGTAAATATATCCTAAGGAATTGATTAGATGCACTATTTTAAAAAAATATATTCCAATCCAATAAGAGTTCTCAGAGCAGATGTAAGCAGGGGAATGGAGAACTTTCCTGGCTTATATACTACCCTTGTGAAGTGGTCTAGCGAAAGGATCCGAGTCCTCACTCCCACTTCCTTTGCCCAGAGGCCTGCCTGACTGAAGGGCTACCCTTCCACTCTCCTGTGTGGCAGAGTCCTTGTAACCCCAACAAGGCTGAGCCCAGGATTCCTGGGGGGCTTGACACCCAACCTTGTCCTGGTCACTTAGGGCAGGGGCTAGGGTGTCCGCACTCTGGGGTACTCTCTCTGCACTGGATGCTTCCCTGACCCACTGATCATTACATACAGTTCATAGCAAATACAATTTCTTAAACAGCAATTAATTTAAAAAAAATAAGGAAAAATGGGAAAGGTTAAAGGAAAACATATAACCCCGCTCTGTGGCATGGGGAGGTCACAAAGAGTGTCTCTGGAATGTAATGGCAGTTCAGTGGGTTCCTCACAAGTCCCAGGTCTCCTTCTTAGGCCCTGGCTGTGCTGCAGAGATTCTGCAGGTCGGACGCTTGCTCTGGCAGTGTCCATATGCTCTCAGGCTCTAGGTGGCAGGACCCCTCACTCTCCCCAGCTGCTCACCACACTCAGCTCAGGACTGCTCCAGCTCCAGCTCCTGCTCCACCCTGCCTCAGCATGGCTGCTGCTGCTGATCAGCCTCCAGCTCCCTGGGCTGCTTCTCTGGCCCCTCTGGCTCTGGTTGCTGCAGCTCTGCTCCCAGCACAGGTCTGCTCTGTAGGCTGCTTCTGTGACTCTGTTCCCTGTACTGACCTGCTTCATGGGCTACTTTTCTGGCCCCTCTGGATCTGGCACAGCTCTGCTCCCCAGCTCAGCTTGGGCCCCTCCTTTCTCATTAGCTCAGTCCCACTCTGTCTGACCCAGGCAATTCCAGCTCACATGGAGGACAGGACCCCCCTTGTTGGGTCGCCCTCAAAGTTATATAAGTATGATAGAATTATAATTATGTAGTAGTAGAAATAAAGATAGACAAAAGAGTATATAGGTATTGTAAAAGGGTATGAACATCAGTTCCATGTTGTTGAATTTCACTCTGTAACAAATGCAAGACCAAAGTGCTAATTATTTCAGGCTGGTACAGGATAAAAAGTCTGTGCTGGAAAATGATAAGAACTTTGAGAAAACAATGCTGTTCTTTAAAACAACACCCTGATGCTCTTCCCCCGCGGGGGGCCCTTGTCATGCCTATGTAAATCTTGGTATCCAAAGAGGGAAAAATAGATAGTGGGATAAAACTTGTTGAATGAATTAAGAGTCATAGATTGTGTTAAGTAAAAGAATGAATGATAAGTGCATGGAATTGAGAGCCTGAAGCAGGGAAATAATTGGTTAGTAAATGGTGCCAGCCTAATCCTAAGAATTTCAACCTTGGTATCAATGGGCCGAAGAATATGCAAAGTGGAGATAACCGAATTGACCCCCAGAGGGTGAACCGGAATCCACCCAAAACGCATCAAGGAAGAACAAGAAGATAACACCTAGCCATCATGGAGCCGTCACGGATGTACCACCTGCTGATTGAGCTGATTGATGGTCATCTCAATTGTTAATTCAGCATGATGAAGCAACTTCCATAGATTTGTATTGAACCAGAGACCTATAAAAATTGGGTCCAGGGACTGTGTTCTTTGAATCTGGTTCTACGACCACCCTTCAAGAGCATTGGATGTGCATCTGACAACAAATCGGCTCCACTCTCATGTCCAGGCCACCTGGCCAGTGACTTGGCATGAACAACCTTTTTGCAGAACCTGTGTGAATGTCTGTGTGTGGGAATGGATTTATATAGAAATTGCATATAGTAATATTTTGTTGTATTTACAATAAACGTGGCATTTTGCCTTGTCCCTCTTACAAGATCCTGTTGTTATCATTTTTATTAGTGTAACACCCTGGCCTCCTGACTCCCTGATTAGCCTGCCCAACCTGTCATTCAGGCTGACCTGGAGCATTGGCCTCTCCCCATTGATTCCTGGGAACTGTCAGTCTCAGGGTCATGATTTCCCATGGACCCTTCCCCCCTTTTTTTTTGGTACTGGGAGCTAGCCAACCAAAACACCCCCACTGAGTTTTAGCAAGGGGACATAGTTCCCTTACACAGACAAGCACTGGGGATGCTAGAGATGTTGACCAGTCCTCTATAGCAGTTGAAACATAGGAAACAAAGGGTAGAAGTAAATGATTAGTTTTCAGAATGGAGAGAGGTAAATAGTGATGTCCCCCAGGTGCCTGTATGAGGAGCAGTACTATTCAATATATTCATAAACAATCTGGATAAAGGGATAAACACTGAGGTGGAAAAAATTGCAGATGACACAAAACTACTCAAGGTAGTTAAGTCCAGAGCAGACAGCGAAGATTTACAAAGGGATCTCACAAAACTGTGTGACTGGGCAACAAAACGGCAGGTGAAATTCAATGCAAAGTAATGCACATTGGAAAACATGTCAACTATACATATAAAATGATGGGGTCTAAATTTCCTGTTACCACTCAAGAAAGAGACCTTGGAGTCATTGTGGATAGTTCTTTCAAAAAGCTAACAGAATGTTGGGAATCATTAAGAAAGGGATAATAAGGGAAAGGGATAATAAGACAGAAATATCATATTGCCGCTATATAAATCCATGGTACTCCCATATCTTGAACAGTGCATGCAGATGTGGTCGCCCAGTCTCAAAAATAAAAGATATATTGGAATTGGAAAAGGTACAGAAAACAGCAAAACATGATTAGGGGTCTGGAACAGCTTCCATATGAGAGACGAATAAGACTGGGACTTTTCAGCTTGGAAAAGAGTTGACTAAGGGAGGATATGATTGAGGTCTATAAAAGCATGACAGGTGTGGAGAAAGTAAATAAGGAAGTGTTATTTACTCCATCTCATAACTCAAGAGCTAGGGGCCACTCAATGAAATTAATAGGCAGCAGGTTTAAAACAAACAAAAGGAAATATTTTTTCACACAAAACAGTCAACCTGTGGAACACTGTGCCAGAAACACCTTGCCAGAGGTAAAAAAAAAAAAAGCTGAAATACTCAATGCTTTTTTTGCTTCGGTCTTCACAAATAAGGTCAGCTCACAGGATTGCTGCACTGGGCAACACAGTATGGGGAGGAGGTGAGCAGTCCTCAGTGATGAAATAACAGGTTAAGGACTATTTAGAAAAGCTGGGTGCGCAGAAGTCCATGGGTCCAAATCTAATGCATCCAAGGGTGCTGAGGAAGTTGGATCATGTGATTGCAGAGTCATTGGCCATTATCTTTGAAAATTTGTGGCAATTAGGGGAGGTCCTGGATGATTGGAAAAAGTCAAATACAATGCCCATATTTTAAAAAGGGAAGAAAGAGAAGCCGGGGAACTACAGACTGGTGAGCTTCACTTCAGTCACCGGCAAAATCATGTAGCAGGTCCTCAAGGAATCCATTTTGAAGCACTTGGAGGAGAGGAAGGTGATCAGGAACAGTCAACATGGATTTACCAAGGAAACGTCATGCCTGACCAACCTGATTGCCTTGTATGATGAGATAACTGGCTCTGTGGACTTGGGGAAAATGGTGGATGTGATATATCTTGACTTTAGCAAAGCTTTTGATACAGTCTCCCACAGTATTTCTGTCAGCAAGTTAAAAAAGTATGGATTGGATGGATGGACTATAAGGTGGATAGAAAGCTGGCTAGATTGTCAGGCTCAACGGGTAATAATCAATGGCTTGATGTCTAGTTGGCAGCCAGTATCAAGTGGAGTACCCCAGGAGTCGGTCCTGTGCCCTGTTTTGTTCAACATCTTTATCAATGATCTGGATGATGGGATTAATTACATCCTCAGCAAGTTCGCAGATGACACTAAACTGGGGGGAGAGGTAGATACGCTGGAGGGTGGGGATAGGATCCAGAGTTTCCTAGAAAAATTGGAGAATTGGGCCAAAAGAAATCTGAGGAGGTTCAACAAGAACAAGTGAAGATTCCTGCACTTAGAAAGGAAGAATCCCATGCACTGCTACAGGCTGGGGACTGACTGGCTAAGCAGCAGTTCTGCAGAAAAGAACCTGGGGATTACAGTGGATGAGTCAGCAGTGTGACCTCATTGCCAAGAAGACCAATGGCATATTGGGCTGTATTAGTAGAAGCATTGCCAGCAGATCGAGGGTAGTGCTTATTCCCCTCTATTCGGCACTGGTGACGCCACACCTGGATATTGCATCTAGTTCTGTTCCCCACACTACAGTAGGGATGTGGACAAATTGGAGAGAGTCCAGCAGAAAGCAATAAAAATTATTTGGGGGCTGGGGCACATGATTTATGAGGATAGGATCATAGAATCATAGAATATCAGGGTTGGAAGGGACCCCAGAAGGTCATCTAGTCCAACCCCCTGCTCAAAGCAGGACCAAGTCCCAGTTAAATCATCCCAGCCAGGGCTTTGTCAAGCCTGACCTTAAAAACCTCTAAGGAAGGAGATTCTACCACCTCCCTAGGTAACGCATTCCAGTGTTTCACCACCCTCTTAGTGAAAAAGTTTTTCCTAATATCCAATCTAAACCTCCCCCATTGCAACTTGAGACCATTACTCCTCGTTCTGTCATCTGCTACCATTGAGAACAGTCTAGAGCCATCCTCTTTGAAACCCCCTTTCAGGTAGTTGAAAGCAGCTATCAAATCCCCCCTCATTCTTCTCTTCTGCAGACTAAACAATCCCAGCTCCCTCAGCCTCTCCTCATAAGTCATGTGCTCTAGACCCCTAATCATTTTCGTTGCCCTTCGTTGTACTCTTTCCAATTTATCCACATCCTTCCTGTAGTGTGGGGCCCAAAACTGGACACAGTACTCCAGATGAGGCCTCACCAGTGTCGAATAGAGGGGAACGATCACGTCCCTCGATCTGCTCGCTATGCCCCTACTTATACATCCCAAAATGCCATTGGCCTTCTTGGCAACAAGGGCACACTGCTGACTCATATCCAGCTTCTCGTCCACTGTCACCCCTAGGTTCTTTTCCGCAGAACTGCTGCCGAGCCATTCGGTCCCTAGTCTGTAGCGGTGCATTGGATTCTTCCATCCTAAGTGCAGGACCCTGCACTTATCCTTATTGAACCTCATTAGATTTCTTTTGGCCCAATCCTCCAATTTGTCTAGGTCCTTCTGTATCCTATCCCTCCCCTCCAGCGTATCTACCACTCCTCCCAGTTTAGTATCATCCGCAAATTTGCTGAGAGTGCAATCCACACCATCCTCCAGATCATTTATGAAGATATTGAACAAAACGGGCCCCAGGACCGACCCCTGGGGCACTCCACTTGACACCGGCTGCCAACTAGACATGGAGCCATTGATCACTACCCGTTGAGCCCGACAATCTAGCCAGCTTTCTACCCACCTTATAGTGCATTCATCCAGCCCATACTTCCTTAACTTGCTGACAAGAATGCTGTGGGAGACCGTGTCAAAAGCTTTGCTAAAGTCAAGAAACAATACATCCACTGCTTTCCCTTCATCCACAGAACCAGTAATCTCATCATAAAAGGCGATTAGATTAGTCAGGCATGACCTTCCCTTGGTGAATCCATGCTGACTGTTCCTGATCACTTTCCTCTCCTCTAAGTGCTTCAGGATTGATTCTTTGAGGACCTGCTCCATGATTTTTCCAGGGACTGAGGTGAGGCTGACCGGCCTGTAGTTCCCAGGATCCTCCTTCTTCCCTTTTTTAAAGATGGGCACTACATTAGCCTTTTTCCAGTCATCCGGGACTTCCCCCGTTCGCCACGAGTTTTCAAAGATAATGGCCAAGGGCTCTGCAATCACAGCCGCCAATTCCCTCAGCACTCTCGGATGCAATTCGTCCGGCCCCATGGACTTGTGCACGTCCAGCTTTTCTAAATAGTCCCTAACCACCTCTATCTCTACAGAGGGCTGGCCATCTCTTCCCCATTTTGTGTTGCCCAGCACAGCAGTCTGGGAGCTGACCTTGTTAGTGAAAACAGAGGCAAAAAAAGCATTGAGTACATTAGCTTTTTCCACATCCTCTGTCACTAGCTTGCCTCCCTCATTCAGTAAGGGGCCCACACTTTCCTTGGCTTTCTTCTTGTTGCCAACATACCTGAAGAAACCCTTCTTGTTACTCTTGACATCTCTTGCTAGCTGCAGCTCCAGGTGCGATTTGGCCCTCCTGATATCTTTCCTACATGCCCGAGCAATATTTTTATACTCTTCCCTGGTCATATGTCCAACCTTCCACTTCTTGTAAGCTTCTTTTTTATGTTTAAGATCCGCTAGGATTTCACCATTAAGCCAAGCTGGTCGCCTGCCATATTTACTATTCTTTCGACTCATCGGGATGGTTTGTCCCTGTAACCTCAACAGGGATTCCTTGAAATACAGCCAGCTCTCCTGGACTCCCTTCCCTTTCATGTTAGTCCCCCAGGGGATCCTGGCCATCTGTTCCCTGAGGGAGTCAAAGTCTGCTTTCCTGAAGTCCAGGGTCCGTATCCTGCTGCTTACCTTTCTTCCCTGCGTCAGGATCCTGAACTCAACCAACTCATGGTCACTGCCTCCCAGATTCCCATCCACTTTTGCTTCCCCCACTAATTCTACCCGGTTTGTGAGCAGCAGGTCAAGAAAAGCGCTCCCCCTAGTTGGCTCCCCTAGCACTTGCACCAGGAAATTGTCCCCTACGCTTTCCAAAAACTTCCTGGATTGTCTATGCACCGCTGTATTGCTCTCCCAGCAGATATCAGGAAAATTAAAGTCACCCATGAGAATCAGGGCATGCGATCTAGTAGGATGAGGGATCTGGGCTTATTTGGTCTGCAGAAGAGAAGAGTGAGGGGGGATTTGATAGTGGCCTTCAACTACTTGAAGGGGGTTCCAAAGAGGATGGAGCTAGGCTGTTCTGATTTGTGGCATATGACAGAACAAGAAGCAATGGTCTCAAGTTTCAGTGGGGGAGGTCTAGGTTGGATATTAGGAAACACTATTTCACTAGGAGGGTGGTAAAGCATTGGAATGGGTTACCTAGGGAGGTGGTCGAATCTTTATCCTTAGAGGTTTTTAAGGTCTGGCTGGGATGATTTAGTTGGTGTTGGTACTGCTTTGAGCATGGGATTAGACTAGATGACCTCCTGAGGTCTCTTCCAACCCTAATCTTCTATGATTCTGTGATCCTCCATGATACATTTTAATATAAATCATTTACATATAAATATCCCAGTGCTAATGTACTAATTATTTCATAAGAATCATGGCTTTTATAGTACATTGTGTGAAGATACTACTGGGAGAAGATATTAATGTAAGAAGGCAAAATGCAGAGGTGCCATCTGATGATTCCTTTACAATTGAACTTCGGTGAATAAAGATGGAGGTGGCATTACTCCCAGAGGCAGCTTCACTGCAACCCTATCCTTATTTTCTCATAAAATGAAAACATTTAACGATTTAACAAAATTGTGATTTTAATTAAAGCTAATTAAAATGTGAGTGTTAAAAGTGTCATTTAGATTCATGGGTGAATGTAAAAAAATTAATTGCCTTTTAAATGTCATTTATAGTCTAATGGTGACAAGGATATTCATGTGCTATTTTCCTTGCAATGATCCCTGGGGACAAACTACTTGGCCTTCAGCTTCATCGTTTATCTACCTGGGAATGGAATCATTGCTTAGTTAAAAAGGCACAAAGGTTAATATTATTCTTTAATCATATCACTGATGTGTCAGATCCTGTTATACATTATATCCAGTATAGCATCACGTGACATACGTTACATAGCTTCAGCTGGCAATTTCTTTTATGATGCCTGGAAGCTTAAAAAGACAATAACATTCTGCCCTTGATGATGCAGATGTCATCCCTTTGCAATACATTCTTTTCAACAAAATATTCAGTCCCTTAGACATGTAATTTTTTTTTTCAAATCTGCTTTCATTAGGTAGCAAAAACAGAGTTCAGATAAGGTTTCTAAATGCTGCTTTCATTCTGCAGAAGACTTTTGGTACCCATTTAATAAAGTTGTACAGATAAGAACAGGACATACTAATTAGAAAACTGCTCTTTGGAAAAGCAACAATTTTGACGAAGACACAATATTGCTCAGAACAACGTATTACAAGAGTTAACCTTTTGGGGTCAAAATCCATTGCACCATTCTCAAACAGAGAGTCAGCTTTCACTCTAAGGGACCACTACATTCATGGATATTTGAAAAAAAAGGTAAGTGTTAGACTAGCTAAAGGAAGATAAGAATATTTTTCCCCATGAAACTTGGAATCCCTAATTAACCAACAAATGCTATGGGACAAATATTACTATGTAGGCACTGGCTGGTGCAAGAAGCAATAAAGTCTCACGGTTCTCTGTAAATGATAGTCAAAGAGGTACCATCCAATTCTGAGTAAAAATTTCCTTCTGAAACATTTTTTTCTTGGAAAATACAGATTCAGGTCAAATGAAACATTTTGCAAATTCATGCAGAATTTGCCTAATTATTTGGGTAAAAAAATTTGTTTTGAAATATTCAAAATTTGAAAAAAGAAAAGGAATGTACTTATGCTCTAATAAATTTGTTAGTCTCTAAGGTGCCACAAGTACTCCTTTTATTTTTGCGGATACAGACTAACATGTCTGCTAATCTGAAACATAAAATTTGAAATGTTTCATTTCAACATGTTCTAAATAAAACATTTAGCTTTGAAACAAGTTCAATTTTAGTTCAAAAAGATTTAAACAACATAAACAAAATATTTATTTTAAATATAATTATATTATATTATATTTTATAAAGTGTTTTGTTTGACCCAAAAAGATTTTTTGACAAATATTTGGTTTATCGAATATAGAAAAAAATAATTTTGGGTGAACGCAAAACAAAATGTTTTTCCCCCCCAATTTTTCAGAATGTCCAGTGAACTGAAAACTCAATTATTCATATATCTCTACTAGCACTATCCCTCTCCATTTTCTCGTACACCAGAAGAGAAATTTAGTGTAATCTTACATATACTTGTGTTGAATTATTTCTTCAACTGAAGCAATAGTCTCCCCTTACTGACTGCCATCATTCTGGGTTTGTACTTTGTACTTTGAAAAATCCTTTCAAAAGAACCTAATTGACTTAAGAATATAAGTTATTTATAGCATTTTTTTAACCTTGTTGGTCCCAGGATCTGAGAGAAACAGGGTGGGTGAGGTAATAAAACCTGTTGAAAATCAGTTAGACATTCTTGGAAATCCCACCCTTATTGCTTATGGTCCTGTGTTTAAATGACATTTCACACTGCACATTACTGTCTGCAGAGAGGAAAGATGAGTTGGCTCTTGGGAAGGAATGAGAAAGCTAGAGGCTCAAGTCAAACTGATGATTAAAATGCTGACTCACTGAAACTCTTTTCACCCTTTGTGATACATGATCATCTTCTATGACACTTAACCCTTATGAAAGTGTGGAAAATATTCACATTTTTCTGCTTCTTCAAGCAGTTAACGTCATTTATAAGTGTAGTGGCTGCTCTAGGCCACCATAATTTGCTTGCCTTCCTAGGTTTTTTTTTCTCTAGAGTTAATTGGTATAGAAAGCATCCAAACATTCTCATTTTTTAAAAAAAAATATTTTAAATATCTAAAAAGGTATCTGAGTTATTAACATTAATCCTAGCATGGACTCTCTTATTTAATATGACAATTATTTTTAGTTCCCATTATTTTTTCCTCAAAACCTTAAAATCTGATAATACTAAAATTCCTTAATTAATGTAGAAGAAAAAGCTATCTGAAGGGGTTTGGCTGGCATTTCTGGGTATGGTTCACTCTCATACTACCTGGCACTGAAAAAGAAAACCGTGGCATTGGGTTGGTACTACCTATTCCATTGAAGATTGCATTGTATCCTATGTTTAAAAGCCACCACAGTAACTCCCTAGGTACCAAGTAAGAGTGGAGGGATTATTTTACTTTGTCTATATACCACACTTATGAGATCCTGGATCAACCTTTAATAGTAATTTTTCTCTAGCAAAAGTCTACTCCTATCCCATTATTAGAGTCTATAAGACTCTAGTTAATTTTTTCCCCATGGTTTTACATGCCTAATGGCATTAATGTCCTCTGCCTCACTTCTATTTTTTTAACTCCTTACGTTGCATTTTGTTGCCTTTAGTTTTGAAATTTCAGGTTACACTTTTATCTTAAGTAGAAATCAATCATTCAGAACTTTGTTGAAAGTGTTTCTTTAAATCTGTTACCCAGGGTTTTCAGAACCCAAAGCATTGATAACTTAACTCTTTTACTCCAGGTGGTGTCAGGAATAAATAAAAGGAGACACAGCTCTTCCATTTGACATATGATTAATTCAAATAAGAGTGCTTTTATCTAAAACGACTCTTTATAAGGTCTTAAGTACATCTACGTGCACCCCTCGCGATCCCCCTCACAACAAAGTAGGTTCTGAGTGTCCTAAACCTTTATATTTCACAAAGACTGCTGATTTTGAGGAACCAGCAGCCAACCTTCCAGGCACTCTCCTTCCATCCAACACAGGAGCAAAATATTAATATAACTCATTATCATGTTGTTTTCCTTCTAACTGAACTGAAGATTAAACTGCCTTCTCCTCCCTTAAACTTAATTCTAACTATGGCTTTCTTCTGCAGCAAGAATAATAGACAAGTAACTAAACAAAGAAATAAAGCAAAACATTTGAGGCATCCATATTTTGCCTCCTTTTCTTAAATATAACTACATAACTTAACTTTGAAATATATTTCTTTGAGGTTAAATCCACTCTACATGCATAGGACTAGAGTAACTCATCTCTCTGTGGGTGGAAAATAAAGGGATTTCAGATGTGCAATTCTCCCTCCAAACCAAACCCAATGAACAGGGCTAATGGGTAGCTTCCTTGCAGCTGTTGTCCAGGCATCTAGGCACCCATTTGTTTGGGTTCCAGAGATGTTGGAATTACTGACTTTCCCCTCAGCCCCCATCATCATCTTCTGAACTACCCTATACTGGCTTGTCATGAAGATTTTTTTCCATGGCATTTACTGGGCTACTCAGGTACCCCTAAATGGCCACTGTTCCACAATTCCCCAGGGTTTAAACCGCACAGACACATCCCTAGAACCCCGACCTGGGGTATTCTATCTGCTACCCAAGATCCATAAACTTGGAAATCCTTTACGCCCCATCATCTCAGGCATTGGCACCCTGACAGCATGATTGTCTGGCTATGTAGACTCCCTCCTCAGGCCCTACTTTACCAGCACTCCCAGCTATCTTTGAGACACCACTGACTTCCTGAGGAAACTACAGTCCATTGGTGATCTTCCTAAAAACACCATCCTAGCCACTATGGATGTAGAAGCTCTCTACACCAACATTCCACACAAAGATGGGCTACAAGCCGTCAGGAACAGTAACCCCGATAATGTCACGGCTAACCTGGTGGCTGAACTTTGTGACTTTGTCCTCACCCATAACTATTTCACATTTGGGGACAATGTATACCTTCAAGTCAGCGGCACTGCGATGGGTACCTGCATGGCCCCACAGTATGCCAACATTTTTATGGCTGACTTAGAACAACGCTTCCTCAGCTCTCGTCTCCTAATGCCCCTACTCTACTTGCGCTACATTGATGACATCTTCATCATCTGGACCCATGGAAAAGAAGCTCTTGAGGAATTCCACCATGATTTCAACAATTTCCATCCCACCATCAACCTCAGCCTGGACCAGTCCACACAAGAGATCCACTTCCTGGACACTACGGTGCTAATAAGCGATGCTCACATAAACACCACCCTATATCGGAAACCTACTGACCGCTATTCCTACCTACATGGCTCTAGCTTTCATCCAGATCATACCACATGATCCATTGTCTACAGCCAAGCTCTACGATATAACCGCATTTGCTCCAACCCTCAGACAGAGACAAACACCTACAAGATCTCTATCATGCATTCCTACAACTACAATACCCACCTGCTGAAGTGAAGAAACAGACTGACAGATCCAGAAGAGTACCCAGAAGTCACCTACTACAGGACAGGCCCAACAAAGAAAAGAACAGAACGCCACTAGCCATCACCTTCAGCCCCCAACTAAAACCTCTTCAACGCATCATCAAGGATCTACAACCTATCCTGAAGGATGACCCATCACTCTCACAGATCTTGGGAGACAGACCAGTCCTTGCTTACAGACAGCCCCCCAATCTGAAGCAAATACTCACCAGCAACCACACACCACACAACAGAACCACCAACCCAGGAATCTATCCTTGCAACAAAACCCGTTGCCAACTCTGTCCACATATCTATTCAGGGGCACCATCATAGGGCCTAATCACATCAGCCACACTATCAGAGGCTCGTTCACCTGCGCATCTACCAATGTGATATATGCCATCATGTGCCAGCAATGCCCCTCTGCCATGTACATTGGTCAAACTGGACAGTCTCTACGTAAAGGAATGAATGGACACAAATCAGATGTCAAGAATTATAACATTCAAAAACCAGTTGGAGAACACTTCAAACTCTCTGGTCACTCGATTACAGACCTAAGAGTGGCTATCCTTCAACGAGAGACTGCTGAATTGGAATTAATTTGCAAACTGCATACAATTAACTTAGGCTTGAATAGAGACTGGGAATGGATGAGTCATACACAAAGTAAAACTATTTCCCCATGTTATTTCTCCCCCCATCCCACCCCACCCCCCACTGTTCCTCAGATATTCTTGTTAACTGCTGGAAATAGCCTACCTTGCTTGTCACCATGAAAGGTTTTCCTCCTTTCCCCCCCACCCCGCTGCTGGTGATAGCTTATCTTAAGTGATCACTCTCCTTACAGTGTGTATGTTAAACCCATTGTTTCATGTTCTCTGTTTGTGTATATCAATCTTCCCTCTGTTTTTTCCACCAAATGCATCCGATGAAGTGAGCTGTAGCTCACGAAAGCTTATGCTCTAATAAATCTGTTAGTCTCCAAGGTGCCACAAGTACTCCTTTCATTTTTGCGAATACAGACTAACACGGCTGCTACTCTGAAACCTGTCATAAGAATAATAGAATCATAGAATATTATGGTTGGAAGAGACCTCACGAGGTCATCTACTCCAACGCCCTACTCAAAGCAGGACCAACACCAACTAAATCATCCCACTCAAGGCTTTGTCAAGCTGGGCTTTAAAAATCTCTAAGGATGGAGATTCCACCACCTCCCTAGGTAACGCATTCCAGTGCTTTACCACCCTCCTAGTGAAATAGTGTTTCCTAATATCCAACCTAGACTTCCTCCACTGCAACTAACATGCTGAAGTGTCATGCTGAAACAATCAGGGATGTAAGAGGCACATGACGAGGGAGGAGTCAGCTGTTTCCTTGGCACTGTTCAACCCACACTTGCCCTGCCATCTCTGAACACTCAGAACCTGTAAGAGTTCTTCACTTTGCAGAATGGGAGAATTAGAGGAGAATCTGGAGTGAAGTCCATCATTTATTCCCACCAAACTCCAAGGGATATGTATATTCACTCCTGAGTGGGGGCAGGAAAAGCGATAGTTCTCATTTGCAGCCTTATGGCCCACTTCTGCCACTCTCACACTCAGTAACACCTTAGGCCCCAGTTCAGCATAGCAGTTGAACATAAGCTTAAATCCATTTCTCTTCAGGAAAGCACTTATGTATGTCTCATTGACTCAGCACATGTCCAGAGCTAAACGTATGCTTCAGTGCTTTGCTCAGTGGGAATGGACAGTGCAAGTAATACTACAGAAGTCATACTGGTTTCAGTAGGAAGGAACTACTTGACATCAGTAAGGGTGGTAGCATGGAACATTAAACTACCTGGGACATCTGGTGAAAATTGACTTCAGTGGAGCTATTTTCCTTTACACCTGTTGAGAATTTGCTCTTTTGTTTCGAAACTCAAATGCAGATACTGACTGTGTCTTCAGAAATAGCAACAAAAGGAGTTTTGTTTTTCATTAAACATAAATGGTATTGATGCTATAAGTTTCCTCAGTAGCAGCAACAAATTGCAAGCAAAGGCAGGTCATTACACTATCAATTGGATTTAGGGCTTTTTCCATTTTACCAGAGTGGAAAAGAAGCATTCAGCTAATCAACATTCTATCTGTGCCAAAAATTCATCTTAAAGACATAAGCCAAACCCTACTTTTCCTGCTCTGAATCACAATATTTTTAGCATTTTTCTTGGACATTCTGAGGACAATGTTATAACATCTATGCATGTTTTAATTCATGCTGAAATCCATGTCTGTGCTTGATTTATAAGATGTCTCTACAAATTTTGACATTTATATAAGTTGTCAGTTTAGACATCAATGCCTTATGTTAACTCTGATTATTAACAGAATTACAGAAAAGGAAGAAAAATAATTTGCAATGGAAGAAAACAGACTTTCCTGATATTCTTAGAATATTAAAATATTATGTTAATCTGCTTTTGTATTAAATTCATTTTTTCCTGAAGGAGAAAAGAAAATGAAGAACCTCATTAATGTGTTTTTATTTATTTATTTACTTGCTTTCTTCAGATATGCTTCTGTCACTTGATGTAGCTGAAGATCTTTCTTAAGTTAACATGGACTTAATTTGCTTGCTACATTTATAGCAGTTGCATTTCTAATTTAAAAAGCCTATAACTGCAACAGATTATGGTGAAAGAGGCAGTTTGTCAACACTTTGGAGTATTAAGTAAAGGAATTAATTGTCATATCCCTGCATTGTTTCTTTATTATTACATTTTATCTGAATTACAGAGCAGTACAACACTTCAGTTGGGCTACACACATTACTTTGTACTTATAGATCAAGGTCAGGGAAAATGGCCTTTGAATGGCCTGGCCGAAATGCCCACAGGAAGAGGGGACTCAGGGGCGTGCCTGCTGGTTCCACAGAGGCAAGTGCTGCTGTCTGAGCCTCCCTGACAGGCTGACAGGTCCAGGCAGCATCACTTGCCCTTGGCCCAACTGTCTGGGGGCTTCAGCCCTAGGCTCACCCGCACTCACCTCCACTTTGGCAGCCCAGGCCCCCCAGCTTGTGGCATGTAGACGGTGCTCCCGTGACAACGGTATCCTCAGCAGTCACCCACGTTGCCCACCCATAAAGCCAGCCTTGATTGGGGTAAAGTCTTAACACCATTGAAGTCAATGGCAGTTTTGCCATTAACTTCAACGAGGCCAGGATTTCACCTCTAATATTACTTCAAAAGTCCATCAGATACAGAGCATGAAATCCTGGCCTCATTGAAGTAAATGGCAAAACTCACATTACCTTAAATAGGGTTAAGGATTCATACAGAAGAAGGTGATCTTAAAGATGAATTAGTTGGTGAATTATTAATTGATTATTATTATTTTAAAATGTGCTATTGTACTCAATAAGAACAATAAGATGAGTTACTGCCTCAAAGTTCTTACAATCAAGAATTTATACATATGTAAAGTGAGGATAAAAAACAGAGAGGGGGATACAGAGTGAGTTAGACCAACAGTTAGAATCAAAAGATCACATAGTTACTCATCTTAGTTATGTAGGGGTGTCATTTCAGAAAAATCAGGGGGTTAAGTTGTGTCAACATATAGAAAATTATATTACATCTTGCAAAGTTTGAGGGGAGCAGCAAGAAATAGAAGACATAAGGGAGAATTAGATCTATGAAAAGCCGTGAGGGGAAACAAAGGCCTTCATCTGGGAGGTGACTTCCACTTCCCCCATATCAAATGATACCCTTGGTTTTAGGAACTGTGATGGTCTGTAACCCTATGTTCACCTCCTTTACAGGACTATGATAACTTTTGTACAAAGTTGCCTTGTATCATTTGAAAACTCATAATTTGATGATCATTATTCTCCAGGTAAAATATGTGTGACAATATTGCATGTAAAGTTATAAGCTCTCTCTATATGAAATTACTAAGACATGTTTAAAGTCTGGAGAGCATCCACAAACCAGTTCCTCAGAAATAAAAGGCAAGCTGATGCCTCAGTCAGGTGTCAATGAAATCAAATGGACCATCACCAGGTTAAGAGGCCACTCTTTGACAGGAAAGAGGACAAGGGTGAAAAAAAATCTACATCTTGACAAGAAACAGCTTGAGGTCCACATAGACTTTCTGTCTCCTGAGCCTCATCCTCCTGGAGATGCTTCTCAAAGAAGAGCAAGACCTATAAGATGGGAGAGTAGACACTCTAAATGATCTCTCCCTTTCCCTCAACCCACAACACCAGAAGAAAAAGGAAGCAATATTGGACTGGGGGGAGAAATCCTGACTGAAAGAAATCCAGCCAGTAAGACTGCTGAAACGTGGTGAAAGAGACTTTGCTTTGAATTCACTTAGCTTGTTAAGTTAGGCACTGGATGAATTTTACTTTTATTTTTCTTGTAACCTATTCTGACTCATACCTCATTATTTGCATTCACTTAAAATCTATCCTTCTGTAGTTAAGAAACATGTTTTATTGTAGCAGCCATGTTAGTCTGTATCTGCAAAAAGAAAAGGGGTACGTGTGGCACCTTAGAGACTAACAAATTTATTTGAGCATAAGCTTTCATGAGCTACAGCTCACTTATGCTCAAATAAATTTGTTAGTCTCTAAGATGCCACAATTACTCCTTTTCTTTTTATGTTTTATTGTGCTATCTATACCAATTGAATTGAAGTATTTGTGAAACTCTATTTGAAAAAATAGGATGTGTGCATTTCATTTTCTATTAATAAAATGACAGGCTTTATATGAACTTGTATTCTCCAGGAGAGAGCTGGACAATATAAGATGTACATTTCTGGGGAAAGTCTGGGACTAGGAGTTTGCTGGTGACATTCTGCAGTGTAATTCAAGAGTATCTGACTATAGCACTCATACAATATAACTGGGAGTCAATTAGTGAAAGTATGCACTACAAAATTAAGTTGACCTAAGTTACGTTGACCTACTGCCACCGCAGTAATTGAATTGGTTTTACATGTCCACACTATACTCCTTGTGTTGGTGGTGTGTGTCCAGGAGTGCTTGCACCAATTTAACTGTCAGTTTGGGGTATTGTGGGATGGTTTCTGAAAGACAACAACTGTCCATCTAAGCAACACAGTGTCAAAGTGGTAAAACTAGAAAGTAGAAGGAGACTGTAGACTGAGAGGAAAGTACAAAGAGATGAAAGCTCTAGGAACAGAAGAGTAGGGTGGGAGAGAAGTAGAAAAGTGGAAAGAGTGTAGGAGTATTTTCACTGAACAACACATAATTTTTAACCTAATCATTAAATGCTATTAACTTTAAAAGTGTCTGTAATGTACTGTTGACTTGTACCTCTTCTTGAATGATCTTAAAAAAATCAGCTGAAGGGAACATATTCCCATATTACTCCGAATATTTTTTTGGATACTACACATAATTGCCTAAGTCTACTTTTTAAACTTCTATTATGTTTGAAAATATTATGTATAATTTGAGGACTGAAAATAAATGTGAGAAGATTGGAACAGGACTAATGAGTGTGCATTTCATATTTTACGAGCAAGTTGCATGTTTAAAAGTGCCATGCTATTGAGCTGAGTCTGGAAACTGAAAGGAAAGCACGAGAGGAAGAAAGCAAACACTTAGGGCCAAATTGTGAGTTTAGGTTTGTCTACACTTAAAATGCTACAGCAACACACATGCTGCAGCTACGCCACTGTAGCGCTTCAGTATAGCCACTCCTTACATCAACAGGAGGAATTCTCCCATCAATGCACGAAATCACCTTCCAGAATGCTGTAGCTAGGTCAGTGGAAGGTTTTTTTCTGTCATTTTAGCATTGTCTATACTGCGACTTAAGTCAACTTAACTATGTCACTCAGGGGCGTGGATTTTTCACACCTCTTAGTGATGTAATTATGCCTACCTAATTTTCTTATAGAGAGAAGGCATCAGTGCAAATCAGAGTAGATGCACTGAAGTCAATGGAACTATGTTGCATTACACGAACTGAGGGTCTGTTTCTAAAGTCTAAATATATCATGAGGATTTTGAATCACACATAATAGGTTTTCAGGAGAAATCATGATGCCAAAATTCATATGCACTCATAACTATAATGAGTAACTAGTGGTAGGACAGAAGGAAAAGTGATATTAAAAGGCAAAATGTCATGATTTCAGAAGGCAAAGATGACAGAGAAAAATTCAGAAACAAGATATACATGATAATGATGAGATTAGTTATTTTACTTAACAGTTAGTCCTGGAATTGATGCATATTCCACATGCATATTCTGTTACACTGCTGTTAGTTCAAGTAAGTTACTTCCTTAATCATAAAATGTTTACAAGTAATATGTAATTATGCTCTACTAAATTTCTTCTCTTCAACTTCTGTTGTAACTAACACCAGATGGACTGTAATTGGAATTTAAATAATAGAATTTAGCACTTTCAAAATTGAACTGAAAATAAGAACATAAGAATGGCCATACTGGGTCAGACCAAAGATCCATCCAGCCCAGTATCCTGTCTGCCAACAGTGGCCAATGCCAGGTGCCCTAGAGGGAGTGAACCTAACAGATAATGATCAAGTGATCTCTCTCTCCTGCCATCCTTCTCCACTCTCTGACAAACAGAGGTTAGGGACACCATAAAAATAGAAAAAAACCCCAACAAAACCCTGTAATGTCTCAAGCAAACCATAGTGTATTAATAAAGTAAATGACAGCCTTTCTACAGCTGTCTCTCATCAAAACTGAAATGTTCCAAAAGACCAGTTTTCTACTTTAATAAAAGGCAAATAAACTTAAAAACATAGTATATAAGGCAGCACCATAAAAACAATTTTTCTTTAATTAAAGCATAAAATGCCTGTCATCAGCTAATGCTGTATATGAAAAAATAAGAGAAGAAAGTTATTTTTGAATGATCCATGCTATAGTCCTGTGCTGTACCAGATGTATCAATTAGATGTATTATCCCTGTAGTGCGTAGTTGATTTAATAGTCCTTTTCCATCTTTCCGTTTAGTTGATGATGTTATCCGATAATTTGGGTTCATGTTCATGGGATGTAGAAAAGCAAACCCTTTATGTTCACTCAGAGGTTCTAGTGCTACTGATTCTTTCATGTCTTCTAGAATAGAGATCTGGTGGGGGATGAGACAGCCATGATAAGTTGAGTATCTGATAGGCCATACACCATTCTTGTGATCTTCAGATTTGTTGGTGTCTTGAAGACCTACTGGAAGAAGTGTTCACAACCTATCATTAGTGGAGTTTAGAGCTGGCATTTAGCTTGTGGTTGTTCTGACGTTGATAGAACTAAGAAAGAAAGCCTTGAGAACTCCACTAGTCTAATTCATGGCTGGAGCCTCTAGCTTGTTCTTTTATTCCTGAGATTCCTAGAGGGGCTAAAATGGTAAGTGAAAAAGCTGTTGTTGAGATTTAGTGTTAGGGCAGACAAAGTACAACTAGTTTTCTGAGTAATAAGATGTTTTGTTCTTATTTAACTGTATGTATGGTGATCTTCCTCAATATGTCTACATTTTATATCTTCTTTGATAGTTGATAAACCCTGTTTTTAAATTATACTTGATATCTTACTTTGATATTGTAAGGGCAGATACTGTCAGTTCCTGTAGTACTATAGAACCCCTAGCTGGTTGTGGCCTCATGGCACTACTGCACCATAAATAAATAATAATGCTCCAAATAAAAATGCAAAGAATAAATGTAGTTCCATGACATAGTGCAAGAGCAAGAAAATATGAAGATTATCCAAATTCAATTAATAAATAAAGGATGAAGCTCTGTACAAATGACACAGGTGGAAACAGAGATATCAACATAAGATTATACGTTACATTAAGGGCTTGTCTAAATGGCAAATTACTGTACTGCAAACCAGGATGTGAATCCACAGCACAAGTGCTCGCTGTGCAGTAGCATCTTGTGTGTACAATGCTACATACAGTGAAAGTCTCAGAGCATAGCTTGACATACTACTACCTGAAAGATTAGTCCGCCAAGCTGGACTCTGGGACTTTCACTTTGTTTGAGCCATATCCACATAGGATGTTACTGCACAACAAGCTGGTGCACTGTAGAGTCACATCTTGGCTTTCCACACGGTAACTTGCCATGTAGACAAGCCATAAAAGATTGGCCTGAGTTCTTTAAAACAGAATTCAGTGTAACAACAATATTGCACTGGCCTCAACAATGTATGATACTACTCAAAACTTTTACATGATCCCACATGTAAAATCAGATATGGGAAAGGACAATGGTAGTTATGCTGAAACTACATCTCAAAGATTGATAGTTCAGACCAGAAGCTTCCCATAAACTATTTCTCTTTTGATTGAAAAAGACCTCTGGTAGTATGAAAAGTGATGATTCACTATTAATTTCTGTAATAAGAATTTCTTATGGAAAAAACACTTGTATCTTAGTGCAGAATTCTGGCACTATTACACTTCAATAGTCATATTATTTAATTGAGATTATTTGTGGAATAAGGTGCGACTAAGTGAGAGCAAGAATATCAGAATGCAGCCCTTAATTATTTCACTACTTTTTCATAAGTTACACAATAAACTTAGTAGCCTTGTCCACTGCAGGAATTTTACAGGTTAATACAGCACTTATACCACCTTTTCCTGAACCAAAATTCTGTGCCAGATCTTGAAAACTTTACCCACTTTTAAGGGTTAGATAACTGAAAAGTAGGGGAAAATGTGATTTCCCTTCATAAATGACCAGAGTTGACTCCTCTGAGAGTCAAAAGTGATATGTGTATATCGAATTTCTGGTGATGCATTGAGATTTCTCTGTGATTTGTGGATTACAATAAATATGAGAAAATTATTGTTCGAACAAAATAGACAATGTGGTACTTGTAGTAATGCATTAAGAAATGTAGCAATATTCAATAGTTATCTTAATTATGGTGCTAGTTACCTAAACTGAAGTGGGTGGGCAGAAAAATGATTAAGTCATAAACAATATTCTAAATTGCAAAGAGATAATTTTCACATTGTATAAGTGACACTTTTGAATATTTATTTCAGTACCTGTGGCATTCAAATATTTAATTTAGTATTCTCCTTTTCATATATTATAAGCAATAGGTGTAAGGGAAAGTTTCTTATTATGGGGGAAATGTAATGCACTGGGGTGCCTAATAATAGAGTTTTGCTTTTACCTTCAATTTATACTGAATAATTAAGACCATTTAGTTTTCAAAAAATCATTGTTAATATAACTATTAGGGTCTGATCCTGTTCCCAAAGTGGGGAGGTATATTTCTTTAAAATGTTATTTGAATGTGTTCTGCTATAGAATTTTGAACCATTGGGTTTTCCATAGAGGTGAATGAACGTTTATCCTGATGCATTAATGAAGTATATGGGGAAAAGTGCCATGAAGGGGAAGTTACAGCAATCACATCAGACTGGAGTGAGCATACCTCTTGTACTTTAAGGGGCATCCTATATTTTGGCTCTTCTTGTCTTTAGACCTCTTTTCAATAAGAAGCTAGTATTTGATCAGATAAGTTTTTTCTCAGGAAATAGTCATGCAAAAGATCATACAATGATACAAATGAATCACGAATATAATGTTCTCATGTACTCCTTCATTTTGACCATGGTCCAGGCTCTTAGGTCCCCATTCAGTGCTGCATGTTTCACGTTCTCAAACTATAAAAGTGTATTATATGATGCTGGTAGCATCTTAAACCTTATAAGTCATTGCAAATTTAATAACTTACATTTCAGAGAAAGTTGTTAAGTTAGAAAACAGAAGATTGAGGGCACTGTAAAGAATGTTGTGTTTGATTGTTCAGTTTCATACATTCCATTTAATTTTTAGACATTTTTCCTTAAAGTAACATTTCCTGATTTTCCATTTTTTTAAACATCTGAACGTTATTTTAACATTCTGTTTTTCCCTAAACTGATAGCTATTAATAGTCTTACTTTGCCAAGGATTTTCCTTGAGCTTTTGATCAATTTGTCAAAGACAAATACTGGTACCCTGCCATATGGAACTACTTATTTTCCAAGAAGTGTATAAATCACATTACATTGTAGATGACAGATATGAATTAGCATATATTTCTTTCCTGCTTTTTAGAACTGCACACAATTTTTTAAGAACTACAGTTGCAAACTTCACTGGCTATGTTTAGGAACTTGGCAGAAATGCTTGCAGGGTGTAGATTCTGTACGGTGTAGAAGGCTTGCAGAGAGAGACACATCAAAGAGGTAGCATAGTCAATAATTAAGGACTTCCATCTCTTGTAAAAAGAGGACTGCAGCTCTCTTGGCTGGCCAGCAGCTTTTGCCCTTCTCTCTTCTGTCCTGAAAACAGAGTGATTCACTTTCCTCACTTAAATCAGCTCTTCCATGGGCAGCTTTGTCAACAAACAAAGCTCTAGAATTATACCTAAAACCCTAGAGTGCCTGGACAGCTGTCCCTGGTTTTGTTTCCTCTGCCAGCAGGAAGGATACTAGGCCACACCTCAGACCTGAGAGAGTAGAATATGCTAAGGTGCTTACAATTCCTAAAAGTTGTTTCTACTCTACTGGTGAATTGGATGTAATTTTGAGGCCACGTGGGCCCCTGCCCCAGGAAATTACAGAAGAGAAAGGCTCTTCTTACCACTTTCCACCCTCCCTCAGAGAAAAAAAAGTGGGGAGAAAGAGAGCAGCAGGACCTTCCAATAATTGAAAGGGGCAGGTGAGTGAATGTGGTTCCCTGCCACATAACCTCCAGACCCTTTAGACATGTACCCAACATCACCTCTAATGATTTGCTTTTAGGCTGGTTGTTCTCTTTAAAGCCAGATTTTTCCAGCCCCTTAGGTGTGTGCCTATTGGCAGAAAGGTCTCAAAGAGTCTTGTGCAGTCCATGAAAAGGACAGGCAGAACTGCAGTCACTTAGCTCAATGGAGTGCAGGGTCTGGATCCTCTCTATTTTCCAGTGGGCAAACCCCCAAATTCTGCCTATTGAAATTTTTTTTTTTTAAATATAAGCCCAAAGGCGTTATAAAAGCACTTCACACAGATACCAGCTATTCTTGACTCCAACACAGGTAAAAATACAGTACTCTGTGAACATTCAGATAACAAGTGACCGATGATCATTCCTTTCTAGACTGAAGTCTGCATCATAAATCAGCAATGATTAGTTGATAGAACATAAAGTTACTGCTCAGGGGAAACAGAATAAAAGAGAATAGGCTACCTTCCACCGTCACTCTAATACAATGACAATCATACAGAGTTATCAATGCTAAGTGTGCTTTCACATTTTTTGCAATGTTTTATTAGCAGAAACAAACATATCATCCAGTTATGATGCTATCTTTTAAACTTAGAACAGAAAAAAAAATCCTAAAAAATATACAACTAAAAATAGCTCTGTAATTTCAGATCTTAATTATATAGTTCCCTTTTATATTGTTTGCATCAACTACAGTATGTGAGTAATATTTTCAGTTAATTTCAATGCAAGATACTGAAATTGAAAGATGCATAGTAAACTTTGCATACCATAAAAAAATAACAGACCGTTAAGTTACCAGCTATAAAACATGATATTAAGGTTCTTTTACACTGCAGTGTGCTCATCAAAAGTCAGTTTGTTGCAAATGTTTTTAAAGTTATCTTCTAGCATGATAAATTTGGCTCATTGAGTTTAAGACCAGGGAAATGGAATATTTGTCTGAAGCATGACTAAATGGAAACTACCAGAAGAACCCATTGTTAGAGATACAAAAACTGCATTCCTGGGGAAAGACACTACACAGTCTGCCAGAATGAACTACTACCCTTTAAAGGGGCAATTTCACAAACAAAATTTCATTAACAGGAGGCAGTAACAACCTGAACAGATTGATTACTATCTGTAACTATCTGCTTCTTTGGTCAGATGATAACTTTAATAGTCCCAAAACTCCACTGATTATAAACACATTAATAAAAAAAAGATTGCTAAACAAAGCTGAGATATAAACTTACAATGCAGAGTATTCTCACAGTCTCTAAATCCAATGAAAAGTAAGCATTAGATTAAATCAGGTTGACCTTGATTCATTTGTGGAAAAATAACAATTTTATTAAGAATACGTTTGTTAATTACATATCTATTGTAAAGTTCACTGTATACTCATGCTATTCTATTATTTACTTCAAGAATCATCACATTCATTGGGAATTAAAATTTGTTTTCTAACTACTGGAATTTCTGGGCCAATAATTTTTTGGGGATTATTGCCAATTATACACTTAACCGAGCACATTTAAAATTATGACTATCAGATTATTCACTTCTACTAATCAATGAAAAAAGAAAAGGAGTACTTGTGGCACCTTAGAGACTAACAAATTTATTTGAGCATAAGCTTTTATCAGCTACAGCTCACTTCATCGGATGCATACAGTGGAAAATATAGTGGGGAGATTTTATATACACAGAGAACATGAAACAATGGGTGTTACCATACAGACTGTAACAACAGTGATAAGGAAAGGAGAGCTATTAACAGCAGGAGAGTGGGGGGAGAGTGGGCGGGGACACCTTTTGTAATGATAATCAAGGTGGGCCATTTCTAGCAGTTTACAAGGACACTAGGAGGGGAAATAAACAAGGGGAAATAGTTTTACTTTGTGTAAAAAGAAAAGGAGTACTTGTGGCACCTTAGAGATTACTTTGTGTAATGACACATCCACTCCCAGTCTTTATCCAAGCCTCAGTTAATTGTATCCAGTTTGCAAATTAATTCCAATTCAGCAGTCTCTCATTGGCATCTATTTTTGAAGTTTTTTTTGTTGAAGAATTGCCACTTTTATCAGACGTCAAGAATTATACCAGTCGGAGAACATTTCAATCTCTTTGGTCACTTGATTACAGACCTAAAAGTGGCAATTCTTCAACAAAAAATCTTCAAAAACAGACTCCAATGAGAGACTGCTAAATTGGAATTAATTTGTAATTACCGCTCTCCTGCTGGTAATAGCTCACCTTTCCTGATCACTCTTGTTACAGTCTGTTTGGTAACACCCATTGTTTCATGTTCTCTGTGTATATAAAATCTCCCCACTATATTTTCCACTGTATGCATCCGATGAAGTGAGCTGTAGCTCACAAAAGCTTATGCTCTAATAAATTTGTTAGTCTCTAAGGTGCCACAAGTACTCCTTTTTTTTTCAGATACAGACGAACATGGCTGCTACTCTGAAACTAATCAATGACTAATTTTCCATGCCATTGTTTGGTAATTATACTCTCCTGAGAAGAGCAGCATAACTACTTGGACACACAGTATATTTTTCTTTTTATATAAACAATCTCTGAAAGTCCTTACATAGTGTATCTAACAAATACACTCTGTAAGAATATGAATTTCTCTTGACTTTGCTTCCAGACAATCAGAAGAATCTCTTTAGTTACAAATCATAATTCATTCCTTCAATATTTTATTTCTAGACCTCAAGACGTCTTCTATATGGAGCTAAGTAATTTCCTCTCAAAGTGTGCATGTAACTGATAAAGACACACTAATAAAAGAGAGAATTTTTCCCATGTCTAGGATTTATCTGAATCTTGCAAAACAATAGGAAGAAAATACAAGGTGATTGGTTCTGAAACTGCAATCCATGAATCATCAATGGTCTACAGAGTCTTTCCTGGTAGTCCACAATGATGACACATTATAAAACATAAAAGACAGATAGGGACATTAAAAGAAGTTTGTCTTACCAACTAGCCACATTAAAAATGACAACATCTTTATACCATCTTATATATAGATGGTATAACATCTTAATGAAAGGGTTTGTTTGTTTTTCTCTGAACACTTATTTGTGACGGGGGACTAGGGCCTATCAGTAATTTATATTTCCTCATAATTGAATACCGATAAAACAGATGTTTTAAAAAGGCAAATCCACGCTCTCTTTGACTTGATAAGACATAAGCTGAATATATCAGGCATATTAATATGATCTAACATTCATAGTTAAAACCATGGACATGCAAACCAAGAATCAACCTTGATAGGTGAGCAGTGTCTAAGAAAGTGGCAAGCAAAGTGGCCTTTGAAATACTGAACTTGAGACAGCAAGGCTGAAGACAAAGACAAAGGCAGAGACAAAGAGGCAATGAGAGTCAATAGTCCGTATCTGGGGGACAACACATTGGCATTTCATCCAGGCAATATTCTTGAGCTCTTTTTTGTTATTATTGATTTAATCTCATCCCAACCTTGGGACCAGATAAGCAGGTTGGATGGGGAATAGTGGGGAGTTTTCTCTGGAGACTGTAGTGGGATGCTGTGCCGGGAATGATCAGGAAATTATCAGAGACCACTGATTTTTAAAAGTATTAGATATAGAGGTGTGAAGCCTACCTCACTGAACTTTACGAAGTATACAGATGTGGTATGTTATGCAAAGTCTTTCATTTGTTTTACTACCATTTTCCCTCTTTTTAAATAAATATTGTTTTTAAGAAGACTCCTGTTGTATGGATAATTTCATGCAGATGATCCCAGAGAGATTAGAATTCATCAGCCACTGAAGACAGATGCCGAAAGGGAGACATTTCTGGAGTCTTACTCGTTCAATTCTTGATCTCAGTCATACAGGGCATGGACAGAGGTGTCTTCTTTCACTAGGCTCTCATATCTCTGCAGAGACAGAGCTTTCTTGGAGCTTGTCCTATGACTGTCCGCTAAGGACCATAACAAATTTCGCTTTCTGCTCTAAGTGCAAGGTGCGTTTCTTTGACCTTCCCTCCTTTAACATAAACATAGCACACTCTCACTTTGTCTCTGCTTGTGTGTATATATACACCCCTACACCACATTCCACTACATAAACTTCTCCTGCTGGTGAAAGGAGGAGAGAAAAAAAGGGACAAATATTAGTCCTGTTGCTTAATGCATTACTGGCAGGTGCTCAGATATGATAGTTATGAGGAAAATATAAGAACTTATATACAATAGAACGTGTACTGCATTTCCTGGGGCAGTTTTCTGTTTTTCATACATTTTAGTGACAATAATTGAAATGTAATTACGCGTGAAATGATGTTTGATTTACTTATAAACTGAAATGAAGAACTCCTTATATGGTATCTTTTCCTATTTTAGCAATGAATTCCACAGCTCCATTGCTGATATAGTTCATCAACAAGATCTCATCAGAAATATAGCATATGTGGGGAAAAAACACTGACTACAGGTAGAAGATAAGAGGACTATTTTCTCCTAGACACACATGTGCAATTCCTATGAATCAGAAGCAAAAAAAATCTGATTTTCCCTAGCAGCTTAGCTATGCATATATTTCTGTTACAGGAAAAGTGCAGAATGCAACCTATAGTTAAGGCTGCAAGAAGGTTTTCCATTTTAAAAGGTTATTTTCAGATACTTAGAACTTTGACAATCTATTTTATGATGAAATAGATGGAATTTGTTGAGTTTACAATTCAACGAGGAGCAAATTATTTCTTTGAAAATTTGAGTTAAAGAGGTTCTGCTGTTTTTTTGAAAATGAAGAAGTAGAAAAAATGCATTTTTGACAATTTAACGTAAGTGCTTGCATCCTATTTTTGAACAGCAGTTGAACTTGAATGATACAATACCTGTGAGAAATTTTTTAATTTAGCAGGGACATCTGGTGATTTGTGAAAATATTTTTTTCATTTTGCTGATTTTAAAGGTTTTAAAAAATCCTTTGTGAATGAGGATTACAGCTAGATGACAACAATCAATGGTCCACCTAAACTTCATGCACATAATACATATGTGTGCCTATAAATTCAGAGATTTCCATTTAAATGCTGATATCTAACAATTACACTAGGATGGTGTGTATGTGCAAAAGGAAAATAATTAAGAAATTGATTTTAAGATGAAGTGTATCAAATATGTTCTGCTATGGGAAGTGAGTGCAAGGAGATGTGTTGTGATTTTCTGGGACAACAAATGCAGGGATTGTGTGTGGAAAAGAACTATTACCAATGGGAGATAGAGGGAAGGGGAAGGCAAGTCAGACATCAGTAAGAACATCTGTGCAGTGGGAG